>NC_034410.1:129816362-130116362 GCF_002078875.1 Numida meleagris
TCCTTCCTTCCTTCCCTCCTTCCTTTCCTCCTTCCCTCTTTCCTTCCCTCCTTCCTTCCCTACTTCCTTTCTCTCTTTCTCTCTTTCTCTCTTTCTTTCTCTCTTTCTTTCTTTCTAAATTTGAGTGTGACCAACAGACAGCACCACTTCTGTCTGGTTTTGTCTCTGTAGAGATTCTGCTTCATGTTTTGTCATGGTTTTGTCTGGCAGGTAAGGCCTCCCTGTGAGCGGTACTTGCAGGTATGTTTTTATTCCTTCTTAGCTACTTTTTCCCCCTTTTCCTCGGTTCTGTTTATCCAGGTTGCTAAGAAAACCTCAGCCTGATGTTTCCTCAACTTGTTCTTTTCCTCTGTGCTCTGCATTACACACTGGCAAACAATGTCATGGTTTTGTTTTGCAGTGGTTGTGTCTTACCTGGTCATATAAAAGAAAATAATTCAGAAGAGCACAACTCAGCAGCAGATTTCCACTGGAAAATAATGTGGGAGAATCCAAAGTTCATACACTGTGAAAAAAGAGAAAGTTTTTGGATTTACACTGTTTTTGAGAAACTGCCCATCAGTTTTTTGAGGTCATGCACTCCAACTGAACTGGAATAAGCTGGGTCCTGACTGGGAGTAGTCCAATAGCCCTGGTTTGAACTGACTCTGCTGCAGAGACGGCTTTCACACCTCTAATCACCAGCAACATTGTTGAGATGCACCACCTCACAAGTGGACCAACCTTGGAAGTACAGCAATTGACTGAGCTGAGCAAGGCAAAATGTAGTCTACAACAGGAGACCTTTCTTGAAGCTAAAAATGAACGCTGACTAGACTCTGCGGGTGGCAATGCTCTCTCTAGCCCTCTCTAGCCATGCCTATGACCCTAGATTTGGAACTCCCACAATGTTTTCCAAGCCACTGACAAACAGTTACGTGACTTTTAGAGAGAAGGCTTTTCTTTATCCCCAGCCAAAGGTCATGGTCAGCTTCTAGCCCCTTTGCTGCACACATAGAAGGTTCATATTTCTCAGCTATTAATAGCAAAGCAAAAGAGGGAAAGAAGAGGCTTTATGTTGTTTTCTTTCAACTCCATGATGCATGGACACAGAGCCCACGATGGACATTTTGTTCCTTGACAAGCCTTCAGGTGACACCTACTTTACTTTGTCCAAAGGGGCTGTAGCACAGCTGCAATTTCATCAAATTAAAGCCCAGCTTGAATGTCTCTAGCTATATTTCTCATTCCTCTTTGCAAATGTCATGTGAAGATATAGTCAAAAATTTGCAAAATGATTAGTTCCACAAGGTTGTTGAATGTTTCATTCTGAATGGAGCTGCTTCTGGATCATACTCACATTAAAATATTCAGGGCATTTCCACATGCACTTTCAATGAAAAAAATCATAATAAAATAAGAACAACCTAAGGAAACTAAAGTTTAAAGATGAAAATAACAAGGAAAGATGGAAAGACATAAAAAGTTGAAATGACTCCCTCAGGACTGTGACCTATACGGAAAGAAGGTGGTGAAATCTTAGCCTTGTCAGTGAAGCATATTTTGCAGGAGCTAAAAGGGCATTATATTTTGGCAGGGTCCTGCTGGTTGCATATTAGTGCTATTTATTGTGTAATCTCTGTTTCTGATAACAAATTGCAGAGTACTAACTGGAGATAAATACTTCAGTAATCTGATATTTCCTAGTGGAATGCCAAGTTTATCCCATCTATGACACTAGTCTCATAATTCACTCAATGAGCACTAAATATTCTCCTACAAATTAGATCAGTTTGATAAATCACCCAGCATTTTGATATACTTAGTTCATATTTCTTCCTGGATAATAGTTTAACATGGTGATTTTCAGATGCCAGCAGGAGAATCAGAAGGATGGTTACATTAACTGATTTCCTCCATTGATGATGCAGGAGCTTGGTGGACACCAAAATTCTTGTTTTCCTTGCCTTGCTATTTTGTGTAAAAGTTTTGTTGAGAGTTGTTTCTAGCAAACAGAATACAGAAAGTCTGAACACCAATTCCCTGTCTTATTTAATTATATTAAGTTTTGGAATAAGGGCCACCAATTCAGGAACCTTTTTCATAGACACTGAGCTTGTCCCAAAGTGCTAGGAGTTAAAGATTTCAAGAAACAGTTTCTTGCAGAAAGGGTATGGCCTTGGTATGGATAGGATACAGATAATTCAGATTTCCAATTGCTAATATTAATTCCTTGCCCATAATAGGAGCTTAGACACTCATCCCACAGTAATAGATCTACATCTGCCTGAAATGCAGTCTAGGTTTTCAACCTGTGAATGGCCCAGAAAGTATGGTGGTTGAGCATTAGACCATTCATCTGCACTTATTCATTAGATGTGACAAGCTCTGAAAGTGCTGGTTACTGGATGTGCTCTTAAAAGGGCAGTCAGCTGAAAAATATCCAGTTAAGAAATCTGCAGCAGTAAGTGAAACTTTTGCATCTCTCTAGTAAGACAGATGTCCTAATGTCCTCAAAACATTTTAGTGTTTAATTAATAATTGGAAATGTCTAAATAGACACAAGCATATAAAATAATAATACTGATTTGGATTCCTCTAGATATGTATTAGTGATCCTGTAAAGGGTTGTTTGAATTAGTGTGGTATATGGTACCTGAACTCCTTCATGGTGAGAGATTTTGTTTGACCAAAAAATGAGGACCAGGAAGATGGACATTAGTCTCATTTTCACTCTGGGACCCTTAGATTCCAGGTCACATGCAGAGCTGATGAGAACTGAAACGAATTCCCCTGGAACAGCTGCCAGGAGAAATGGCCCTTCAACCAATAATCCTTTATTCAAAACCACACTTTTTCTTGTGGTACATATTCCATAAAACAATTTTAGAGCTGAGATGCTCAGAATGAGAACTTCACTGTGCATGTAACAGCACCAAGCCCACCCTGCTGTAAAACAAGCATAATTTACACCTGGGTGTGAAGTTGGAGCAACTCCCAAGCAGACTTGAGCACAGCCATGAATGTCCATGGTGCTTGTGCCCCACAGATGACCAAGTAGATTCTGCTTTTGTTTCATCTGTTCTCCTTTCTGTCTCTTCAGAGCTGCTAAATTCATGGTTTTTGAGGCTCAAAGTGGACAAAAGAACAGCTGGATTTCTCTAGCTTTCTAAATATTGATTTACTTCTAGTTTCTGTAAGTAAATGAATGGAGTCCTACTAATATCTAAGGTTATCTGTAGCCTTGTGACCTGTGAATGGTAACCTTGGTGCGACTGATTTGAACACTAGAAAGTGAAAGGTCAGACAAACAAGATAGCTTACATATGGCAACAGGATTAGCAGTTTGAGCTGCTCTGGAGATATTAATTTGAACCATCTTATGGCAAATATCACTCAAGTGCACTGAAGAGAAAAAAGGATTGCTGAGCTCTTGAAAAGACACAGTGTTCTTGCATTGTTAAGTATGATTCCAGAGTAAATAAAGGTACCAAAACGAGCTGATTAGTTGGGGAGTAAACAATAAAAAATTACAAGGGTGTATTTTCATTTCCTGATGGCTATACCTCACAAGAAAAAAACACTATTGTAATGAGATTCTTGGATCATCTGATAAAACAAGTGTGCAAGAGTGTAATTAAAGGCTTTAAGGATAATGCATTTTGCATAAGTTAGCTAAATGTAGTCTGGAAGAACCAACTGAATTCTTCCATTTAAAACTACTGAGCAAGGACTATTTTAATGAGATTGTAAGTATAATTTAGCTCTAGTCTTGAAGTATGGATTTATTTTCTTTTACAGCTTCATTAGGCTTCCTGATGTGTACTCCATATTTTTATCCCTGGTGTAATCAGATTTCGGTGTACACAACATGACATTTTGGAGTTGTTTTTTTTTCTGATTCTCCTTTTGCCATCACCTGTTATCTTGGATCAACATTTGTCTCTGTAAATGTCACTACCTTCCTTGTGGAAGGTCCACAGTGCAATAACACCAATGTATTTTTAAGAATTCAGTACTTTTAAAACTGAAAACCTACCTCTAAGTATAGACTTAACTTTGGCCATCCACACTGGACATCCTAACCATTAAGCATGTACTGCATGTACTTAAACAGAAACTTAGTTTTGATCATCCATACTGGACATCCTAACCATTTTTATTAGTCCCTCTAGTTTCCCCTTTTTTTCAGATCTTTCCCTGCATGATCACTTGATTCTGACAATGAGCTGAACATTGGAAAAGTTTCCATTTGAACCATAGGTGGCAGCAGACAGCAAAAACTTTGGAATTAGGGCTCCTCAGCATCTCTGAGTGAACCGTGCTTGCTTCGTCATAGGATGGGTTCTCTATCACTCTCCCCCTATGCTCTGCGGCTATTTTAACTATACATTTTACATGTCTGGATTATAATTAATTGTAATGAAAATAGAAGCTTTTTTTTCTTTTTTTTTCCTTGTGTGCTTACTTGTGCAAAATATTATCCTGAATATGTTAGTATTGCCATATAACTCTTCTTCAATTTCCTGCCCTATCCGTTGACTTGCAGCAGTATCATTTAATCTACTTTAGATTATATCTAACTGAGGCAGTTTTGCTGATCTGGTTTTGGGCTGTGGGGAGTCCCACAGTTTCCTGATCCACTAGTTTTGCTATGGAAAAGAAGCAGTGACAGGCTCCTGCCTAAGACTCTGTTAATAAAACCATAAATCCATGTTACAAAGATAAATTCTCAATCTTTTTATTTTACCCTGTCGGGAACTTAAAAATGCTTTTGCTTACAAGGCTATTTTTACAGCTCTAAGTCCAGTGTATTTATTATTGTCTTTTCCTATAGCCTTGAGAGATTCAAACAAACTCCAGAGCTTTAGTAACCCACTTAAAGTGAATGAATATATTGGTCTTCTCTAAGTGAAACTAAACATATTGCCACCTACATGTTATATGTTTCCTCCTGTGAAAAACCCAGCATTTAGTGGAATAGCCTTTGGCTAGTGAGGTTATACTTCTTAAAAATAATAACATGTATTTTGTATCGTCTTTGGCTTGTGATCAGGAAATCTGAATGTCAGCGCTGCTGCTCCACATGGGTTGCTTTACTGTGTGCACACTTAGGGCTGTATAGAGGCATCACCTTCTGAAAAAGTGCCATCACAGTAGCTCCCAAACCATGCTTCTCTCCAGTCTTGAGACAGGAACCTTTTCTAGAATTGAGTAGGTGAAAAATAGGTGGTGTTGGAGGACTCCCTCATTGCCTGGGTGAAGGTGGAGATAGCACTCATGTGGCCTTCAGCCAGAAAATGTTGTAAGGCTGCTTGTCAATGTGCAGTGATGGGAAAGGATTTAGAAATCCAGGACTAGCAATGACCTTGCTCCAAGGAGTTCTTTTGTTTTATTATTTATTTTTTTTCACTGGGGAGAGATTCCCTGGATTCCCTGGAAGGACTGCAATGATAAACCCTTCAGAAAGGACAGCAACGATGACTCGCAGTGTGACACTCACTCTGCATGAAGTCAGAGCAGAAGATTGGAGACAAGAACCACTGTATGAGTCCAGGAGAAGAATTTTGCCTGGGGCTTTTACAGAACAAACAGTACTGAGCAAAACTTTTGAAAGCGTTTAGATAATCATCTGTGGTAGATGAAAGATGAACTCCAAAGCAGAAGCCTTTACATGAAAAATAATTTAATTAAATTAAATGTTTGCTTCAAAAGAACAAGAGTAAAACATACTTCCAGGAGTTCTGCTCCATTACTCAAAAGAAAATAAACAAGTGGTTCAACAATGCAGCTGAATGAGATCAGGTCTGAGACTTGTAGTTTCCTTGAGAGCAGACAATGGTTCTAAATATAAGCATGAAAGGACTGCAAAAAGATGGAGTTCCACATCTTTTAGTGGAAGAATAAATATTATTCAACTCTAATTTATCTTCTGGTGCATTCTTGCCTCATGGAAAAAGCATGAGTTGTTTCTCAGAGAGCATATTACCAAAAATACCTACAAGAATGGACTGCTTTCTAAACCTTGCTTTAGATTTTACCATATGTAAATTTATCTTCACTGCATTGTAAATATTAAAAAAAAAGCAATAAATAAAATGGCCACACAGTTCCTTTTAGGCTTTGGAAAATTAGTTGGATATTAATTTTCCTCTGATAAATACAGAAAAGTAATCTAAATCTAAAAGAAAGTTTTTTCTAACTACCAGACACAAAGACACAGTTTCTTCAGGTGTCATACACATTGTCATTATTATTCATACTTTTTCAAACAAATAACACTACATCTGGCAATGTATCCTAGAAAAAGCTGACAGCAATCTTATCTGCTTGAACTCAGAGATAATTTTTTTGCATGAAAATATATATTTCCCTGCCTAATTCTTTGTCATTTTCCATGTTTTCCTGTACATTCTTTCTTGGTATTTCTTCACATTCTTTTTGTCAGAATTACTTACTTTGTTTCCTTGGACTTACTCTCAACTTCCTAATCATATTCCTTCACATTCTTTGCTGTATTAACCTATAATAGCCATTTTCTCACTCTTCAGTTCTTTCTTATATGTCTGTGTATCAAGAGTCTCCAATTTTGTTTTCCTTGCTTCAGAATGACTTCCCTCCTTTTCCTAAAGGACTGAAGCATGTGCCTGTAAGTCACTTTCTCTTCTGGGCTCCTATTAAGGCTGCTGGAGATTTGACCTGGCAAAACATCCACTTTCCATTCAAAGAGAAAAAGATTATAATGGGGCCCACTGTGTGCATATGTATCTATTTTCCCTTCACAGCCTTAAAGAGCAAATAACTATCAAGGACTTCCATCCCCATCGTTCATGTTCTGGTTGTGAACAAGAGTGCCCACAGGTCCTTTGTCTTCTGATAAATGTGTGGCTACTTCCAGTTTAAAATGAGATTTAGCAACACCATTAAAGTGAAAGAGAGGTCAGGAACAAGAGAGAAAGGAACTGGGCAGTAACATTTTGGGTCTCAGGATTCTCTCTACCAAAGCAGAGGACTAGGTCTTCATGTATTTTAATATATCAGTGTGAATTTGAACGTATTTACAGTATGTATCTGTTCTTTAACTGAACACACTGATGCAGAAAACTGCACAGGCTATATATATGAAAACAAGATCTGTTCCCAACTGAAATTTAGCCAGTAGAAGAATGAATCGTCTCATTTCACAAAAATTTGGACAGACACAGGTGTTATTTCCTAATACGTCCTTAAAATTTACAAAACAGAAAACAATGTTTTTCTAAAGGAACTTTTCCACTTTTAAGGGATTTGCTATGGAGCTATCTTGACACAAATATAAGCAGCTTGTCTTCCCAAAGATGGATACTAATGTGCTCCCCGTGCAAAATACGAAGTGCACATAGGGGTTTTGGATGCTCTAAAGAAGGGAGTTCCTTCATTGTTTCACAGATGTGGCAGGAGCCACATGAAATATAGAGCTGCTACGTCTTATGATTAATCCTTTCCCCTCCAACTCTTCCCTGACAGTCTGTATTTTCCCTTTCTTCACTGCAGTACCTGTCTTCTCTCTTTCCCTTTCTTACTCATCTACCCTACATATGCTATCTCTTAATCTCCTCTTCCTACTGGCATATTTTTGGTGTTTCTGGATAATTGTGTTTTTGGGGGGAGTATAGAGATTACAGTTCTAGATGTATTTTTTGGCAAAGATCATTTTGATATACAGATTGTGTCAAAATTTCTCAAGACATATGGATTTGTGTATTTGTATGAACACTACAGCTCAGAGTTGAACAACACTGACACTGTCATCTGTATTCAGGGTGTCAGGTGAAACGGGCAGAGAAGTTTCACAGAAAATAAATCCCCTTGCATTCCAGTTTGTCTTCAGATATCAGAGGGGCTGGGGGTGGCTGAGCTTAGGTTCTGAGTGATCCTCAATTCGGCATTATGTCTGGTCATGCTCAATATGTGAACTATGATGATTACAGGTTCACAAATAGTACACTGCCCCATTAGTCTAGTTGCGGTAGAATGGGCTCTCACGACTGACCTTAAGGAATCCGGCTGCACCCAATGAGAACACTTAGGGCTAGATTAGTGCATAGGGCAGTTTATTAAAGAAACAGATTACATTTTCTTTTGGACTTCTGGTGATACACGCACAGTCTGAAAAGCAAGCAAAGTTAATCAGGAACATGAATAACATTGCCAGCCACAAACATGTTAAATAACTCTACAGTGATATTCAAGTTCCCCAAGGAAAGCACCCAGTATAACTGGGTGAGTGAATCTTACCTAACTGACATCCCTTTGAGATGGGAAGAGAGGCTCACCCCATCAACTGGTCCCAGAAGTCTGTGATGTCCTCCTGACTTGTCTGCAATGTTACATTCCTCAAAAATCCTTCCCCCTTAAGCCACTTTTATACTATTTTCTTTCTTTGAGGTGGAGCTTGAGTGGCTCTAGTTAAGAATACCTTTGTTTTGAAAAGTTTACTCAGAGAACATGTTTTTGAAAGAAAGGTGGAAAACTACTGGCACAGAACTGGCTTAGAAAAACAAGATAGTTTATCAGTTGCAATAGTAAGGCATGGTCAGAGTTGTGGTTTGAGCTGCAGTTCTGCAAAGAAAAGTTGTTGTTATTGTAGCTGGAAGGGTTTTTTAAGGAACTGTATTTTCAGAACTTTTGTACCATAAATGTAAATTACTTGCTTGCTTAATAGGCCAGTACTGGATGCTAGGGCACTTAGAAAAATGTGAATTTAAATTACACATCCAGATTTAGAGGAAATTGAAAACTAAGAATCTATGTGTGATGGAAAATACATCTATTGATTTGTGAAAAATATGTATATTCCTATTTCACAAAAGAAGATCTTTAACTGTGATGGGTTGTCGTGATTTTGGCTGAAATTATTTTAATTTTGTTAGAGCTTATCCAGAGGTGGGCCACAAAAATGAACCAAGGGAGGGAGCACTTCCCCTGTAAGGACAATCTGAGAGAGCTGGGGCTGTTCAGCCTGAAGAAGAGAAGGCTCTGAGGAGACATGATAGCATCCTTTCAATATCTAAATGAGGGTTATAAGAAAGAAGGGAACAGACTCTTTAGCAGAGTCTGCTGTGATAGGACAAGGGGCAATGTTTTCAAGCTAAAACAGGGGAAAATTAGACTGGATATAAAGGAAAAATATTTTACAATAAGAGTGGTGAAGCACTGTAATGGGTTGCCCAGTGATATGGTGGGTTCCCTGTTCCTGGAGATATTCAAGGCCAGGCTGAGCCAGGCTCTGAGCACCTGTTCTAGCCTTACATGTCCCTGTTCATCGCAGGGTGATTGTGCTAGATGACACTTAAATGTCCCTTCCAACTCAAACAATTCTATGATTCTATGACAATTTAATTTGTAGTGGTTTGTATATAGTCATGTTTTGGATTTAGGAGAAAAGCAATGTTGATAACACACTGATATTTCAGTTGTTGCTGGGCAGTGCTTACACTAAATCAAGGATTTTTCAGCTTTTCAAACTGTCCTATCATCAGGGAGGCTGGGCCTGCACAAGAATATGGGAGAGGATTGGACCAGAAAGCAGGCCCAAACTGGCCAAGGGGATATTTTGTACTGTATGGCATCATGTGAAACAATAAAACTGCAGGGAGTTGGTCAAAGTGGCTGCTACTGCTTGAGGACTGGCTGGGCATTGGTCAGTGGGTGGTGAGCAGTTGTGCATTACAGGTTTTGTATATGATGATGATGATTATTATTATTATTATTATTGATTCCTTTTCTGTCCATTAAGCTCTGGTTATCTTAAAAACTGATCTGTCTTACCTTTTTTCTGATTCTCTCCCCCATTCCACCTGGGGAGGAAGTGAGTGAACTGCTGCACGGTGCTGGGCTGCCTGTTCAGCTAAACCACAAGTGTGAACAGTGACTTTATTATTACCATTGGCATTGACTGTTTTAGTCTCTTCCATGACAAATGCAATTTTAAATAAAGAAATGGACTTCAGGAGGGACAATTTTGACCACTTCAAGGATCGACTTGGAGGTGTCCCATTGGTTAAAGCACTGGAAAGTAATTGGAAGGCCCAGGAGAGGTGGTTGACATTCAAGAATCAGTTCTGGGCTCCTCATTTCAAGAAAGACAGGGAACTTCTTGAGAGCCCAGTGGAGGGACTCTAAGATTCTATGGAGTCTGGGGCACTTCTCTTATGAGGAAAGGCTGAGAGACTTGGGACTGTTCAGCCTGGAGAAGACTGAGAAGGTTCCTCATCAATGCCAAGTGATAGAACAAGGGGCAATGGGTGCAAAAAATGTGTTTTTATAAATGTATTTCCTCAAAGTTTTTAAAACTATTATAATAAGCTAGTTTGGTCCGAATGAATGAAATTCACAAGCTGATTTAATAAAAAGATATTTGAGAAAATGGGGAAAAATTCACTAAAAAGTCATCAAAATTGACCCCTGCAGTGTTAAAAGGCATACAAATGGAGCAAGAAGCATTGCTGGTGAAGAGATCAATGGAAATTTGTCAAAGGGATGACAAAAGAACATATCAAAAGGCAAAAGAAATACACATCACAGTTCTATTTGTATCTTTGCATGTGAAATTCAAAAAACATCTTATTTTAAAGATAGAGTCGTATGATCTGAACTTAAATTGAGAGAAATACAGTCCCATTATTTTAATTGAGAAAATTGAATCAAGACTGAAATATGTATTTGAATCTGATAGTGTATACTTATATCTGGATAAACTCTACTTAGACTCTCTTCCTATGCTTTTAATAAATTTTTAATGTCTGTTAGAGGGAGAGATAGTGGCTTGCAAAATGTTGTTAGCCTGTCACAGAAAGGCATGCTCAAAAAAAATGAAATCACAGTCTGCAATTTTAAGAAATGTTTTATTATAAAGGATAGGAAATCAAATCCACTTTTTTTCTTTTTTCAAACCAAGATAAATAAACAGTAAATATCATGCTTCTGATTTTGATTGAGTTTTGCTTTTTGCAATACATTCTGCAAAAACTGCATTCCAAACTTGGAGACTTGGAAAAATATATCTGTTGAGAACGCAGTGGAAGATGGACCTCAGTCTTTGCACATAAATGAAGAACATTTAATAAAACTGCTGGAAACTGAGACAAAACAGCTCTGTGAAGAAATTGCTGAGCAAGGAGTAGTTTGGTAACTTATTCATCAGAAAACAGCAAATTAACCCTTGTGCAGGTCTATTTCAAATATATATATAAATATATACAAATACACAAAAACAAAGATCTTCCCACTTTAAAAAAGTAAATATCAAGTTGTAGCAAAACCAGAGAACCCTGTGGGCCTTGTGATCTTTAAGAAGGGATGATTAAAAAATCCAAGCCCTTTTTTCTCCATTCCACAAAAATAAACTGCTAAAGGAAATAAAAGCAGTTACTCTGTTAACATATTTGATCATCATTGTGCCCAATTTCAGTAACAGTTCAATGAACAAACAGCTTAACCAACAGACAAGCAACAAATTTACCACATTCAGATTATAAGCATGATCTTGCTCTTATTTTAATCAATAAAAATGTTACTTTTGATTTCAATGGGAGCAAGGTCAAGCTTTTTTTTTTTTTCCTTTCTTTCTTTCTTTCTTTCTTTCTTTCTTTCTTTCTTTCTTTCTTCCTTTCTTTCTTTCTTTCTTTCTTTCTTTCTTTCTTTCTTTCTTTCTTTCTTTCTTTCTTTCTTTCTTTCTTTCTTTCTTTCTTTCTTTCTTTCTTTCTTNTTTCTTTCTTTCTTTCTTTCTTTCTTTCTTTCTTTCTTTCTTTCTTTCTTTCTTTCTTTCTTTCTTTCTTTCTTTCTTTCTTTCTTTCTTTCTTTTCTTTCTTTCTTTCTTTCTTTCTTTTCTTTCTTTCTTTCTTTCTTTCTTTCTTTTCTTTTCTTTTCTTTTCTTTTCTTTTCTTTTCTTTTCTTTTCTTTTGATAGCAGAATTAGAATGAGTACAAGCCCTTTCCCAGATTTACTTTATTCATACGATTAAATCATGAGGGACTGTGGGCAACCTAACATCTTTTTTGTTTGTTGTGATAGGGACATTATCCTTACCTATAGTTGAATTATGCATCTTTCCACACAACTCTGCAACATTTCAGTACAACAGAATTCTTTGTTTTGACAGTAGAAACCTATAAGAAGTCTTCTAAAGTTCTTCTAATATTTATATCCTTTTAAGGCTTTGCACTCTTTGAATAGGATCAGGGCTGCATGTACAAATTAAATGACCATCATAGGAAATATAAACACGCTATTTACAGTTCACAATTCCTTATTTTCTATACAGTTCTGATGAGTATTTTTTATAGTTGTAGCCTAAGCACTGTGTAGAACTGGCATGCTTCTGATACTCAAAAATGTAATAATATGGTGAAAAAATGAAAATTTAGTATAAAAGTAAAATAATTAATGATAAATTGTGCACATGCAAGGATACTGTACAATGAATTCATTGACTTAAGCCAAGCATTTATATCATTTTTTTATATAACCTAACAATTTGCCTTCCTGTGTACTTTCAGTGGAAATATTCCATGCAAAATCCGATATTTTCTTTAGGATAATATTTCACAGTCTTTAAACCTTCCATCAATTTTTGTATGTGACATTCAGACCTCATTTAATGAAAGAAGGGAAAAGGCCCAAAATACATCTACATTTGTTATCACACTATAAATCCTAGCTCAGAGATTATGTCAATTATCTCATTTACCTCTACAGAGCAACTGATTTATGCTTCTTACCCTTATCATTCTTCATACATTTGACTCAGTTTATTTATGAGAAACATATCCTCCAAGGATTTAGTAAAAAATAATATTAGCACAAATTATTGGACTCTGGGATTAACATAAATCATCCATCTACTCAAATTCAGTTCATTTAAAAAAAAAACAATATTTGGAGTGGTCATCTTCAGTGCTTTAAGATGAGTTTTCATAAAGGAGTCTCCATAATTCTTTTTTTTTTTTTCATAATAATGGCATTTCACTGCTGAAAAACATTCTACTTAGTGGACCATGGTTGACATATTTCATATCTTCATATTCTGATGCTGTTGTTGAGTAATCTGCTATGTTTTTTGCATGTTTTATATATATTTATTAAAGAAAACAACACTAAAAAACAACAACGTAAAAAGCCCACCATCAACTGACAAGCATTGGATTCAGTTAGAGTAACTGGATTCGGTTGTTCTTCTCTAGAAAAACACTGCAGACACTTTCTTCTAAACCAAGCCTCCCCAAGCCATCAAGACGTGGGGTGACTGGGGGGGAGTTATTGAAGGCTATTGAGTAACAATGAAGTGACTTTGCAGCATTCCTACACGTTGCTTTCATGAAGCCCTTCACGTTTCAGACTATGATAGTAGTGCTGGTAAGGGCAGTGGCATCCTGGTTTGTTCTTGGATCCACCACTGAAAGCCTTTAAAAGTCCAAGGGCCGAATCATCATGGTGGTGGAACGCAAGGAGTAGCTAGGGCCTTTGAAGTAGTGCCACTTGATACCATTGAGCTTTCCATGGTTTTGTCCAGCTGTATAGAACATCCCATTGAGATTGGAAGGGCCACAGGCATCAAACCACCAGCCTGAAACCGTTAAGGACAAACAATTAACTGCAAGACTACTAAGCATTTCCATTTTCTTTTCTAAGTTTAGCTGATTAGCAACTTCTGGCACGAACAAGCTCATAAAACTCAGAAACAATCCTGGAATAGAGATGGTGAGTGTAATTTTCTGTAGCCAGTTGTGCTGGAGAATACGCCGATTATTTACAGATCTAGAAAAGTATTTAACACCTTCTGTTTGTACACCCTGAATGTAAAGCAAGAACAAGCACAATAAAGACAAACAAACTGCTTTGCATGTTGAAACAGTAATACAGTTTAACCAATTAATGTAAACAAACTATAGTAAGACTATAATTCAGAAACAGTTTGCATAATTTTACTTGTTTGGTTATTTGAGCATAGGCATGATGATTAATTTTATTTACTGGTATTTTCCTGTTGCTTTGACTGTGATTTTCCAGCTGCTCAGAAAGTTTACATTTGGTTACAAGTAAGAAGTTCTTGGCAAGTATAATTTCTGAATATGGTGGTGCTGTATTGTTATCACAATATTACTATGAAATATAATTTGTATTCAGAATGGTGTACGTTGAAATAGACAGAATACCTATGCATGGACAGATGGTTTGGTAGGTTACCTAAGTATTCATGTGGTCAGGTATCAGAATGGCCAACTTCAATCAAGGTGTGTTTGCTGCCCATACAGTTTGAGCACGAACAGTTATATTAGTCCCAGATTTTCCTACTACTTTGAATGTAAAAAATATATTCAGTCCAAAGCTTCCCAAACCATACTTTGAAATTTGCCAAACACAAACACTTTGGAGTCAATAGCGTCAGGAAGGTCCTACCTCAGATCCATTTGAGATTAGTTCACTTCTCTATATATCCTCTGTCCATGTTCTCACCTGGACTTAGAGAACTGACAAATGTCCATTCAAATTTAAAGAACCAATGGGGTTTTTTAGGCACTGTATTTATCTGTCTGCAGGTAGCAGAATATTGATAGTTAAGTGACTATTGTTGACTAAGAAAAGCTATTACAAATACAATTGATTGGTATCATAGGTAGGATTAAAAAGTGCTGTCTTTTCTGCCCCTTTACCCTGCCTATTTTTTTCCTGTTTCCTTCATTGAGCCTTTGAACTCTGAGTGCAGTCCCATATATTTTATTCTTTTATAAACACAGGGCAAGAAATGTCTTCCACAGGTGCTTGTGCTTCTAGAATGTTGTTCCTGAAGCTGCATTGTGAGACTGTTCTGAAAAGTGAGGTGATGCAGATTTTGGAAAAAAATAAAAATAGATCTTTGCTTTTTGACAGCAAAACACCAATCTGGTTTGCAGAATGATTCCACAAACTGTTGAGCTGGCATAACTGAAGGAGCAGTAAACTGAGAAGTTAGGTCTAAAAAGAAATGTAACAGCTCAGCAACTTTTCAGCCTGAGATTTCTGGCAAAGAAAATGCACGTAGAGCAATACCTGCACCTTTGTGAGGGCTTTGTTAACAGAGCACTGAAAATAAACCAGAAATACTTATCAAGTACTTGTGGATATTACTAACAGTGATGGAGTTTTTGCTGTCATTTTTTATGGCTGAATGCAGAAAATTCAAACTTGCTACAAGCACAGCTTTTGTTGCACACTGTATGCAAAAATATCATCTTGCCTTTAGACTTCTGCAGTAAAGATATGCATATATGTCTTTAACCAGGGGAGAAAATGTGGCCAGTGGTGAAAAAGTGTGATTCTTCAGATCTGTTTTAAGTAGATGCTTTAAGATAAGATTAATCTCTTGATTACATTCCCAAGATTTCCAATAATATAAGAACCCTAAACTAGTTAACTGTGATGAAGACATCAAATGCAATGAGGGTATCCTATTCAAACTACTCTTATGTGTTAGAATGGAAGAGCCCTGAGCAACATCTCCAGCATCCCTGCAGTATGAATTTGATGATTTGCCCATCAGCTTCCACGAGCCCTGAAGACATCAAAAAACAGAAGAAAACAAAGTAACCAAAAAGCCTACATAAAATATTTGTTTTTCAACAGCATGAAAAGTTGAAACGTTTTCATGTTAAGGTGAATTTTAGATTGTAATGGGAATTTGAGTTTTAAGGAAAACTCCAAACAACATGAAACTTGGCAAAAATGTGATTACAGTACACAAATTGACAAAGATAAACTAGGTGACATGCTGACTCCACTGAAGTAAGTGGGAGTTTTGCAGTATATCTTGATGGAAATAGATTTTTTTTCTGCAATACCTTACAGAGTATCTATGTAATATAGTACAGAGATGCCTGCTTCAGACTGAGAAAGGCAGAATGAATTCCCTGGCTGCAAAGAGCTAATACTCCCAATGCCAAGAACATATTAACCTTGGTGGTTAGAAGCTCTATTTGTCATAAAGATTTCTGTAGCTTTTCTACATAGTAAGCCCTATAGTCTTCATGAATCTTCAGCACAGGTTTTTATGCATCTTTCCGTACAACATTGCTGTACTGAATATTTGCTTTTGTTGCCTTTTTTTTCTTCAGGCAAATAAAGTCATAAAATTTAGGTGATGGCTGTTACTCTTGATGGTTAGATGCTCCTTGCTTTAAAAAAGTCATCCCAGCATTGTTATTTGTCCAGGACCCATTGCAAACCTATTTCAGGCACCAGTAAAGGCAAACAATGATCATCTGATGAGTGGCTACTGAACTCTGCAGGTGCCACTGTGGACTGAAATGCAGAATTTCAATTTTCAGTGTGGGTTTGTCTACAAATTCTGAAAATAGAATTAAACTGTGAGAAGCTCCTTTTAGACAATGAGTGCTGCCCTAGTGAATCTTCCAGTATCCTCATACTGACAGTGAGCCTTTTATGCATCTGTAATGAACACACTGTACAAGGGTATCCTAAATTAGACCCTACTACCACTGATAAAACATTGTCAGTGATTAGCCTACAGATCCAGTGTTTACTCTTTCCTTTGTATTCAAATTCATATAATTTATGTTTCTAGACTTGTAAAGTAATTTCTTAGAATTTGGATAATACTTAGTGGTTTTTTTTTTCAGAAGTAACACTTCATAGCGAAATCTTAAGGGAAGAATTTATGCCAGATAAATTCTGGCAGACCTTTGTTTGAATACAATTGACCTCCCTTTGATTACAATGATATACCTAAGGGGGTAATAAGCAAAGAAAGAGAAAGCTGTACAGATGATGTTTTACTGTAACGAGAGTATAATCTTGTAGAAACTTAAGACAAAGTTAAACAGAAAAAATCTAATCCTTATTTTTCAAAGCTGGAACACAGATGCAGTTGAGTTCTGTTTACAGTGCTGGGATGAAGACTTGTCAAGCTGTGCTAGATACCATTTCACTCATCTTAAAGGAACAGCAACTGATGCACAAACTGACTTTTTCGGGAGGTTTTCAGCATTGCTATTCAAAATCTGTGTTAAACAATGGAATGATTCAAAGATACACAAGATTTTACAAATATTTTGTGAGGACCTACTCAATTCTCACTTCATAAACTTTTAAATAATTACTTCTTTCAAAATATGCTTTAGTGAGCATTTGTTTTTGCCTACTGTATTGGACTTGTTTGTGAGACTGTACAATTTTTTAATTTAAGATTCTGGCTTTCCTTTCTTGTATCTTTCTTTAAAAAATAAAGAACAAATTTATTTTCCCCTTTATTTATTTGCTTCTTTTATATTTTTTTTCATAGGATCATTTCTCTTCTTCTTCCCATGTAGTCCTCTAAAAACTCTTCACTCCCCATAGGGTCTCAGATTATCACAAAACTTCCAAGTGCATGTCTCAACATGTCTCAAAGTTAACATCTTTGGATAAATGCAATAGAAATGTTTTTTTCCACAACCACAACTCTGTAGACTGGGGAAAGAGGAATAGAAGCAGTGCCTTTCTTGGTAGCTACGATGAAATGGGGGAACATAAAACTGAAGTACCTAAAAGAGATACCTGCACTGGCCAGTGCAAGAAACACCAAGAAAAGCAGTTCCAGGGCTGTGAGACAGTCTGAAACAAGGAAAGAATCCCAACAGTTAGATGTTGGCTTATTTCCTGAGGTTCACAGGATTTTCCTCCACTGAAGAAACTTGTTTATTTTTCACTACAAGGTAATGGATTTCCCAAATAAGCATCAAGAAGATTTGGAATAGCAGTAAGATTTTAACCTCAGATATAACTTTCGGCAGGAATGTCCATGGGACATTTGGATCATGCACGTGAATCATGAAGGGCAGACGTTATGAGAAATAATAGTAGAAGAAAGTGACTAATGAAGTGATAAAGGAGAGGCTTTCACAAGAATGTTAAGAAAGTTTTTACTTAGAAACGCAGGTAATTTCTTCAAGCTGCTGTCAACATCAAGTGCTTAGTTATTTATTTGAACTGAGGATAGCCTTACAGTCTTTTGTGGCTAACCCACTTTTAATAATTTTCTATTATAAGGAATACTATCATCTCTGTTCACAACAACGATCCTTAAGTCATAAAGTATATTGTCCAAACAAAAAGTAATTTAGCTGATACACTGCTAAATTGTTTGAAAGTAAGCTATAGAAATAAACATGGATCACTCTTGTAGACAGTTGCTCCCCTGGAGTAAAGTAAACTTATGCTTTGTGAAATCCTATTCACTGCTCTTTAATTACTGTTGTTGTTACCTCTGAGAAGTTGTTAAATGCCGCAATCTCTTTTCATTAAATAAATGAATTTTGAACAGTTCAGTCATTTTAAACCACCTATCATCACATTAGCTTCACAGATCTGCTGTTACTATATCTTTACTTGAATATGAATGTGCATTGAGATAATTTCTGCAAATTCTTGTGAACAAAACCCTACCTAATAAAGTAGTATTGCTCACATGAGTAATGATATTACTATAAAAATATAGAGGAAATCTTTTATAATGGTTATCTGCTGTTATGAATATAATTTTCATATAGTAGAAACTGTTGTCAAAACCAAAATCATAAAAAAGGGTTTTAAAAAACAAATGTTAACAGCTTTTGTTTTTTTCTTTTTTTGGCTTGTATAAATTGTAATTAAACAATTATCCAGAATACAGAAGACAGAAGGGAATTTCTAAAAATCTCAAATTCACAAGAAAGTTTCTCAAGAAAAGCATCTTTTTCAAAGGAATGCAAGGAAGAATCCATTCTTTCCAGTAATGAAGGATAGAACAAAATTGGACTAACTTAAACTGTCATAGACTTAGTTTAAACATCAAGAAAAGCTTTCTTACACTTAGTGTAGCCAAAATCAGTAACAGACTGTATTGCAAGACTGAATCTTTAACATTAGAAATCTTGATGATGATCAGAAAGACAAAAAATAAATGGTTAGAGAAGAACAAAAGAATCTGTCTTGGAGAGGAAGGTTGTTTCTGGGCCTATTTTCTATTGTTTGTTAGACTATTGGGTTGGTCAGACTATGACTTCCTTAGCAGCTGGTACTTGATACTCAGAAGATAAAATTAGAATTTAGCTGTCAGTAATGACGGAGAAGTCATTATCTTTTCATATCACCTGAAAGATACACTCCTTTTATAATACTAATAAATTGTGAGGTAAAAATAATTTGAAACTTGTAGACTGATGGATATGTTCTCATCTAAATACATAAATAGACTAATTTATAAGTCAATCACTGCTTGGTGTTCTCCTAATGCTTTGTTACTATTGTCCATATTTAGCATTTATAAACATGGTAATATAATGATGATGTTCTTAGTAGTCATACGTCTAATGAAGTACATCTAACAAAAATGTTCTAAGTGATGGAACATCTCTCCTGCAAGGACAAACTGAAAGAGCTGGGGCTGTTCAGCCTGGAGAAGAGGTGACCTGACAGCAGCCTTTCAATATCTGAAGGGGAGCGACACGAAAAAAGAGGACAGGCTCGTTAGCAGGATCGGTGGTGACAGAACAAGGGGAAATGGCTTCAAGCTTGAAGAGGGGAGATTTAGGTCCTCCCTGGAGACTTTCAAGGAGAGGCTGGATAAGGCCCTGGGCAACCTGATCTAGCTGTGGATGTCCCAGCTCATTGCAGGGACTAGATGACCTTTAAAAGTCCCTCACATCTCTAAGTATTCTATGATTCTATTATTCTATCATTTCTAGCATAAATCAATGCAATTCCAATAACTTCATATCTACATGGTGGTTATATTCCTCCATCTACAAAATGTTAGATAATATAAATGATCCTTCGTGGATGGTCCTTTATATGTAACATCTTTATGAAAGTAACGATAAGTGAAACATAAAAATTGGTGTTTTCCTACATAAATGGACATATACCCTTGGGATTCAGGCCAGATAATTTCAAGTGCACTGAGGTTACTACTTTCAAAGCTTTCATTTCAAACAAAATATAACAGAAGCTGTATTTTTTATTCTGACCAGATCACATATGGACAGAGTTCTACATTTAAACAAGAACTTCCCTCCAGGAAATGATAAGAGTTCTCTATATTGCTCTTGCCAGAGATTTGTAAAATTTGCCATATGGAGAAACAAGTAAAACAACAAATGCACCACTGTTTGGGATTGCCGTTGAGCAGCATCTCACCAAATAGACAAGAAATACATGAAGGACTGTTAAATGTATTCATGGGAAATGTTTCAGGCTCAGGAAACCCTTGAGATGCAGAAGATTGAGACTGGGAAAATACAAAGGGGAAGTACTATTTGTTTGCATTGTTCTGACACCCATGTTGAGGTATCTACTGCTTACTGCTGTTGGAGACAGAAGACTGCAAACAAATGGACCTCTTCTTCGTGTCAATTAAAATAAACTATTTAAATAATTCTATGCTTTTTCAGTCTTAGCTTGACATACAGAATGTCTCCATATCACTTTGGCAAGCTTAATACAAGATTAATTTTATTCTCACATGTCACCTAAATTTAAATGTCTGTGTAAACTTCTCAGCTTGTAGCAAAGGCAAGACAAACAAAGTATATTAAGACTTTCACTACCATCCAAGTTACTGAAAGTTGTTTTGAAGTGCCTGTAGGTGATTGCACAAACAATTTGTGCTCAGCTGATAGGTAGAACCTGGCAGGATGCTCTAACATGGCCTGATGCCAACAGATCTGATCCAGAGATATTAAGTGCTCTTTCACTGCAAATCAATCTGAAGGGCCTTGAACATCTATCCACTTCTTTTTGACAAGAGTTTGTTACATTTTAAGTGCTGCATCTTACAAAAAGCTCTGCATGTAGATCACTGGGGTACTCGTCTAGAATACTGTTTGAAATAATATGGGAACGCAATCTTTTGTTCAGCTTACTGTCCAGAGATGTTGCACCAGTCCCTTGTGATTATTTTCAGAAACAAAAATGATGATGCTATTTTGACAAATGTCAAATTTAAATGAAGAAATGATATGAAAAAATATACCTATTCTACACTTAGAGTAAACTGAGGGTGCTTAGTTGAAATTTTCCAAGTTTTCCAGAAAAAAACAGCTAAAACATTTAACTTCTGTATGAAGTTCGCAGGAGTTGAGAATCCAGCTCATATGTGAACATTATAAAACTATTTCTTAAAATCAATATTAAGATAGAGTGAACTAGCAGAACGTGGTTCTCAAAAGGACAAGGAGCACAAAAACACAATATTTTGTTGATGCTATATTGTAATTCTCTTTCACTATTTTTTTTTATTCTGGGGGAGAGAAAGGATAGAAAGGAGGAGAGAAAATATTTTTTATACAGACCAAATAAAACTGACAACGAGTAAGATCACAGAGAGAAATGTGTGTTTTCCTTACATTTTTATTTTCAGCCTTGACTGTAACCATATCACAGTCTTGAGCGTCAGCTTATCTCAGGCTTTATTCCTGACATAAATATATTCAGTTCACCTCATAGAGATAACAGGATCACCCAAACTGTCAAGATAGCAAGGAACCTGCTTTTAGATTTCATATCATTCATCATTAATGTGCTGTCTGTGATGCTGCCAAAACTAACAGAGAGTCTGATAACTTTAAAAAAAAGAAGAGCTTTTCCAAAACCTCTCTTGGATTGCTACTTTAATCAGTCTTTTTCTGTGGCATAAAACTGAAATCTACTCACTAAACTAATGTTTTGGTATTTAATTCAATTTTGGATAGTTCTACAGGACTGAGAAAGTCTTTTCCAAGGAGTAAATCATAGCAGTATTTGAGGAATAATTTAGCAGGGAGGTTGATCCAGGGTTTTAAAGAAATTTGCATGACTGAGGTCTTTCTCTTCCCAAAGAACTACACCTTACTAAGTGCTGCACAGCTGCTTCAGTCACCTTTTTTTCAAGGCCTAGTTGCATCTCCTTCTACACTGCAGTGATTTGTTCTATTTGTGATTTCCTCACTTTCTGGTAATTCGCCCCCCTCCTCCTTACTCCTTTCATATGCTACCAGCATATTCCAATCTGTGGTTTTCCTGTTGATTTACGGGACTGCTGCAGCAAAATATATGTGAATCTTTGTGGAATGGTTGTTCAACAGCAGGCTGACCTTAGCAGGGCATTGACCTGCCATAGAAGTCAGGGTAGGAAAATAAACAAAACCCACAGCTCCCAGATTTAGCTGTCTAGGAGCAGAGGTGGTTTTCCAGGCAGCTCAGATACATGAATGAATATGCACTTCAGCACAGACACGACTCCCATTTAGGAGATTCTCACTGGGCTCTGACCTGTCCTGGAAGAATTTACCCATTAGTTTAGCATGGTATCTAAGGGGAAAGATCACAGTTTTAATTAAAATCAACTATTGACTTCTTACCCTTTATTTTCCCCAGAGGTAACTTTTGTTACACAAATAGGAAAACACTCTGATCACTTGTCTGCTGGAAGAAGTTTCCTGAACTGACATTTAATAAAAAACCAACTCCTTCAAAGACTCTCCCACCTGGGTAATATCCAGTTAGGAAAGAGAATATGGAGGTAGGCTGTGCATTTGCTAAGAATTTCCACTGACAAAAATCCATCTTCTGTTATGAGATGATAGGCTCATATATGCCTGAATGTGGCCTGAGTTGGATATAGTCAGAGTGCCAGTAACCACAAATAATATCAGGTTTAAAGTCTGATCCAAAATACTGAATAATTTTTATGCTCCAGGGTTTTTTTCCAAGAAAGTTAGAAATCACTAAGGGAGATTCTCAGAAGATCGGATGTGAAGATAAGAGCCTTTCCTGGTTATTCAGTCTATGAATCAAAGAATCACAGTGCAAGCTTTCTCCTTTAGTGTGATGTCCAAGAGGTAAAAATGAACTTGCCCATTCAGTGACTCAAATAAGAACCAATTTACAGAGAAATTTCTCACTCTTTTGCAGGTCTTTAGGCATCTATATGAGGAGATAACCTTGGATATTCCTCCTCCATATGGGAGGGAACAGATATCAGTCAAATATGCTTCACTTACTGGCAGTCAGATTAATTTTGTTCTTTCAGCTGTCCAAATGTTACTTTTCTGTGATGTCCCCCACCCCAATTCCTCTCTCTCGCCTTCTGCATTTTGACTGTTCACTAAGGATGTTATTTTAAAAGTTACAGAACAGTTAAGTGCCACAATTTGAGTCTACAAGTCTTGCCTTTCACAAGTATGTGTACATAAGATAGCTGAATAACAGTAGTTATTTCAATAATAGTATCACACCCCTAATTGAAGTATATAATATATTTCACTTTCAGGTTCTGATAATTTTTAAACTTTACCTTCTATTATGAAGGCTACTCTGAAAGTAATGCCTCCTGTTTTATTATGCTGGTCCATGACACCAGAGGTGGATGTTGGTGGTGTGGCAGAGGTGGAACCTTCCCACCAATATTCTGTTACATTTTGTTGCCATGTGACCGATGGCAGTAGAGGGGCAGTCTGACAAAATGTCTGACATGGAAGTGCATATGAAATAAAGGTGTATCACTGAATTTTTCCATTTGGAAAAAATTACACCCATTGACAGTCAACATTCATCTTGGGTAGTGCATTTCAGCAGAGATGAGAGCGACATAAAAGACAAGTCACATTCCAGATGGCCATGCACAGCTGTCACACCATGCAGTGAAGAATATCTCAATCAGCTCATCCACATGAATTGGTGGATTACAATCAGGGAACTGTACAGAGCTCAGTATTGCCTTCAGTGCTTGGAAACAATAGCAGGAATGCTAGAATACTTCTGTTTGCCCCAGGTAGGTCCAACAAATGCTCACAGAGGAGCAGAAATAACACCGTATGTAAGTTTATCATGACTTAATGAACCAATACGAGGTTAAAAGGAACAGTTTCCTGGATTGCGTCATTGCAGGTGTCACCACTACAAGCCATAATCAAAAGAGCAGTCCATGGAGTGGTGACATGTGAATTCCCCGTTGAAGAAAAAGTTCAAGACACAGCCCTCAGAGGTTAGAATGATGGGCACTGTCTTTTGGGATAGGAAGGGTGTGATTCTTTTGGATTTTCTGGATCCCAGACAAACCCTCAACTCATTACTTTCAGAGTGACCTACGTTTCTATTTCCCTGCCCTTTCTCTCTTCTTTTTCTGAAGGATTCCTTTCCAGCATCTTATAAAGATCTTTCCCCCTTCTTCATTTCTTAATTTCTTCTCTCTTACTTTGCCTTTCTTGCCTCAACAAGAATGCTATCTTGTACTTCCCCTACTGAACTTGTTGCAACAGCTTCAGTACAGAAATGTACTCACTGCACCTCTGAATAAATACTTCCCTTGGGGAAGAAAACTTGGGTACTGGCACTACCACAACATACATAAAGAAAAGAGTAGGAGTAATAATAATAAAAGGAATTTTCACATAGTACTTACACATCCATGAATGCAACTTCATCCATACTTCTTGACAAAAACAGAGTGGACTCTTAACAAAATGTACTACATATTTTCAGCGTTGTACTCACCTCCAGTTAACATGAGAGCACATTTACACATGCAGTTGTCATTGTCAGCATCTTTTGTACTGAATTCAGCACCATGCAGGATCAGGCTACTCTGTTTTCCAGCTGTTCCACTGTGACCTTTTAAATAAAGCCTGAAACAGCAAGAGAAAACAATCAGTGTCACCAAAAGGAACCATAAAATATCCAGATCTCTTTGCATATGAAGTTTGCCTTGTACAAAGTACATTCAGAAACTTCAGAAATGTCTTGTGTTTTTGCTCAGTCTCTTTTTTTGTTTTTTTTTCAATGTATTTGTAGTCCCTGCAGGACATAGTCCCTGCACCGGGGCAGAACTGAGCACAGGAAATCCACACTGGAAAATGCAAGAAAGCAGAAGGTTTCAAAGACAGGAAAGGGAATGAGGAGGGGTGCCCAGAGATCTGCAATACATTAATACAATGATTAAGTATTTATACAGCTCGTCTCTTTACTGTGATACAAAAACAGCACTCCCTGCTAATGGCAATCACGTTATTAATCCCTATGCTTGAAAGTGTGTTTCATCAGTTTCGGAATTTTTAATTCCACCAGTTACATGACAAGCCAGCAACCAACTTCTGCCAAAGCTGTCTCTGAGTGATGAATGGAAAATAACTTATAGTTCAAGCCACAGAAGTCTTAATGATTTGCAATGCTAAATATCTCCTTCCTTAAGGAGCCTTGTCAACTAGTTGAAAACACAACCGTGAGCTAGGAATCTAAGCCCAGCTCCAGCAAGTAACAACAGCATTTGTGCTGCTCAGTGATGCAGTGCCCAAAATCAAACACACCAACTGCAGGGATGTTGAACGGAGCACTTCTGTCCTACCAGAGGAACAAGAGGGGATGTGGCCATGTCTGTCCTGAGTTCACAGCTACAGGAGATACACACAGAAATGCTGAAGAGAAAAAATAAGGTTGCATACAGTGTTTTCCCTTGCCTCTGTGTAAACATCTCTAGGAGACAGACATCATGAGGAGACTGACAATTGCAGCAAAAAACTACTTCCTGCACAGAGCTGCCTAAATCAGATATCTGACCCATATTTTTTTTGTAAAATGTTGCTGCAAGATGAGGGTATATTTTGCTAATAATATTTTCATATACATGAAGGAGGATCTCAGAGCCTTCTGGAGAAATATGAAGCCATAATGTCCCCATCCCAGGAGCAAGCCTTAGTCACTGGGGCAAAAGAAGGGGGAAGAAGCATCCTGTACCTATCTCACTGAAGCTTTGAAGGAATACAGGAGGAACAGGGATAACCAACAACATGATTTGGGACAGACTGCTCCACTGAAGAGAAGGTGAGAAACAAGCTTTTTCTAGGGTTACTGAAAAGGGGTATGTATATCTCTGAAATATTGAATGAGTCATGGGATCAGAAGTAGGAGAGATGTGACTTTCTCTCTTTGATTTACAGATGGGAGTGCTATCCTAGAAAAATGCCTTCCCTAACTTCAACAAACACAGTGAACAAGGGCAGCAGTTATGATTCACTGATTGTGGTTACTGCCTCTAAGATTTTGTTCAATTTATTCCAGAGATTTTGGATGAATAAAAAAGTAAATGCCTTAAACAGAATGTCATTCCTACATTTGTTTATATGAAGATAGATAATTTGCTTTAAATTGATCATAGTGCCTACAGCAGGGGTAGGGAACACTCCTAAGCCAGTCTGCTAAACAAATTAGTAGTTAAGACATTGACATCTTTCAGAGATTGGAAGAAGAATCTGTTTCCTAGACATAAAATTAATAAAATACAGTTCTCCCACAGAACTTTGGGTTTGAAGCTCTCCTTCTGAGAGGGAGGAGAAGGGACATATCAAGTACATGGATACTAGTTTAGTTGTCTTGCACGCATCTGTGGATGTTAGATCCAAACAAACCCAATCTTGTTAAACTTGTCATGGAACCTTGTTACAGAAAAACATCTTCTCTGTATCCCAGTGAAGCCATGTAAAAGTTGGATGCTGAGTTACTGAGACATCCCAAGATGTGAAGTTATATAACTACTACTTGGGGCTCTAGAGAGTCTAAAATTCATACTTTCAGACTGACTTAAACTTCACCTAATTTTCACTTAAATTCTTCCTATGCACTTCTTTTCTATCTTTAAAAATGGAAACAATAGATGCTACTAATTATACTAATAATGCTAATATATTAAAATAAAAACATATTAAGAAAGACAGCTGTCAGAACTATCCTTCCAACAGCTACCTTCATTTGAATTTGATGCTACTTGTTACCTGATCTGAATCTGATGATTGAATAACTTTAGGTTCAATCCTTGGAGTAAATTTTATCTATAGATAAGTATATACCTATATACATGTAAAAATTCTTGGATTAGAGATGAATACTTTGCATAGTCTAATACTTTTGGATTGCAAAGAAATAGATAAGGCAAACTGTAAGCCGCAAGAGAAGATCACGAACACACTCAGAAGCTTAACAAGGAACAACCAAGGAACAGACATACAGCAAAATCATTACATTATGCCATTGTCCAATCACAGTGGCAATTAACCCATAATTGTAATGTTACTCTATCACAGCATGCTTTCTTTCGATAAAATTACATTAAGATCTGGATTTGTTCATTGTTTCTTTGTTCCACATAAAGAAAAGGCTGGAATTAATCTCAACTTCATTCACTGGAATTTTGCCTTGTTTTACAAGCTGTGCCTAATTTTTTGCAGAACAAAATAAACTTCTCTGAGGTTGTGTTGATAGAAAAATTACTTTTCACATGATACCTGCAATCTGATTTCAAAATGCCACTATATCAGCAACACCAAAACTCACAGAAGTCTCATAAAGTCAGTATAAAAAGCAAATACTATTTACCTAAGTCAGGAAGACAATGCTAGCCAGATTTTTTTACTAACAATCAACACTATAAAACTCACTTAGTCCAATTAAAAATATTCTTATACTGAACAAAACACTAAAAAAAAGATCAGTGTGTGTGTGGTGGTGTGCAATGTTTTCCCCAAAGGGGTAGGCATTAGGATTACTTGCAAGCTCATACTATTGCACTGATATTTTATAAACATTCCACTCGGAGCAGACTTAATCTTGCCAGTTATGTTTGACTTTCCCTGAACACCACTTGTCTGGGTAGGTCTGCAATGACTTAGCTTAGCTCTAAACCTCAAGTAAGGAATTGTAGCAGGTCTACCATACAACAGCAGTGAACAGATGAGCCATACTCTGAGGCTACTTGATGAAACAGATAGGTTAAAAAGTGTCACAGGGGCCAAAAAAGAGAAAAACTTCAGTAAGGCCTTTGGTATGGTCCCCCATAACATCCTTCTCTCCAAATTGGAAAGATATGGAGTTGATGGTTGGACTGTTCATTGGGCAAGGAACTGGTTGCAAGATTGTAGTCAGAGAGTTGTGTCCAATGGCTCAGTGTCTGGATGGTGATCAGTGATTAGTGGTGTCCCTCAGGTGTCAGTACTGGAACCAGTGTTCTTTAATATCTTCATCAGCGACATCAACAGTAGGATCGAGTGCATCTTTAACATGTTTGTGGATGACACCAAGCTATGTGGTGCAGCTGATACATCCAAGGGATGAGATGCCACCCAGAGAGACCTAGACAGGCTCAAGCAGTGGGCCCAGGTGAACCACACGAGATTCAACAAATCTAAGTGTAAGGTCTTGCACCTGGGTCATGGCATCCCCCACTATCAATACAAGCTGGGGAACAAAAGGATTGAGTATAGCCCTGCCGAAAAGGACCTGGGGGTACTGGTGTGTGGCAAGCTGGTCATGAGCCCTTGCAGCCCAGAAAGCCAACCATATCAAGGGCTGCATCAAAAGAAGCATGGCCAGCAGGTTGAGAGATGTGATCCTGCCCCTCTGCTCTGCGCTGGTGAGGCCTCACCTGGAGTACTGCATCCAGATGTGGAATCCTCAGTACCAGAGAGACATGGACTTGTTAGAGTGCATCCAGAGGAGGGCCACAAAAATGATCCAAGGGATGGAACACAGGCTGAGAGAGCTGGGACTGTTCAGCCTGGAGAAGAGAAGGCAGTGAGGTGGCCTGATAGTGGGGAATGGTTTAAAACTAAAATGGGAAATTTAGACTGGATATAAGGAAACAGTGTTTTATGATAAGGGCAGTGAAGCACAGGAATGGGTTTCCCAGAGAGGGTGGATGTCCTGCCCTTGGAAACTTTTGAAGTCAGGCTGGATGAGGCTCTGAGCAGCCTGATCTACCTGTAGATGTCCCTGCTCATTGCTGGGGAGTTGAACTAGATGACCTTTATAGATACCTTCCAACTCAAACAATTCTATGATTCAGTGATTCTATAAAGCAGTAATATTTTGCTAAGGAACTTTCTACCTGAATGGGTGCTGCAAAAAGAGTTTGGAATAAATGATATGGTAAAGTTGGCACTACGCTGGGTCAAAATTTAGGCTGAAGCAAAAAGAAAACTGATACTGAAGCAGCTGGTTCTTCTGTTTCTGAACTTCCATTCAAGCCATATGTGCCAGAACCAACATGGTCTGAAACAGAACAACACTGTCTTGTACTAGTGAGTGATGATTCTGCTAGCCCTCAGTCACCAGTAGGTATCTTATAACTTAGGATTAGTTAAATTTTTACTGATAACAGAATCAAATTGGTTGGATTGAATCTTTAACAGAAGCTCTGAAGAACTATCAGGACAGGATTGCCCTGTTTTAGAAAAGACAGTGATTAAGGGTAGAGCTCTTGTTTGTACTTAAGACTAAGGAAAGGAAGTCAAAAATAAAAAAAGAAACTCATTCCAACCAAAATCCAGGAGCAGCTTCAGGACTCCCGCTTTCCCACTTACTCATTGCAGGCAAGTTCTGCAGATCAAGGACAGTGCTTGAAACACTGCTTAGATTTACAGTTTTGGCGAGAAAAGAAAAGTTATGGTGAAATAAACAAGAAGTCTTCATCTATATACACTGAAATTAAAATAGCAACAAATATGTATTAGCAAATAAAGTATGAGTAAACAGGAGTAAAAGAAATGCTGCGTGTGTATATTAAGTTATAAGGAAATCTGATGAAGTTTTAAGATCACAGTGAGGAACACAGCAGCTGATGGTATTTAGAGAAAAACGACTTTGTTCACTGACATACTTAAGGAAAGACAGCACATTAAAGAAGCAACTGTTATGTCTTATCTAACATGAGTGTTAGAAATTTCCTCTGCATTTTTTCCATGTGATTACTGTTGCAATACCAGTGAGGGATTTATATAAACAGATGGTGAGGAAGAACTCTTAAACATACTTTGCTTTTCACCATTCCTATTGTCTGACACAGTTCCTCTAGCTGCAGTCTCTTGAAAGCAAAGCAAATTAAGACTAGAGGGAATGGCCTCAAGTTGCCCCAGGGGAAGTTCAGGTTGGACATTATGAAAAATTTATCCTCAGAAAGAGTGGTCAGGTGCTGGAACAGGCTGCCCAGGGAGGTAGTTGAGTCACCATCCTTGGAGGTGCTCAGGAAACATTTATTTGTAATGTTAACGGACATGGTTTAGTGGGAAAATGGTGGTGGTAGGTGGACAGTTGGACTGAATGATCTTGGAGGTCTTTTCCATCCTTAGTATTCTATGATTCTAAATTATAGTGTGTGGAAAGAATAATTCTAACAAAAATTACACAAACATTCTAGAGCAGCCTGAAGAAGTGATTTCAAATTTACACCAGGAACTTCTTTTGATCACCTTGATTAGATCTCCTGGAATTATTCTTTCAAGCATACACAGCTAAGCTCTGTTCACACAATGTTTGATGAGTTTAATAGAGGAGCCCAGAATAATTCCAGATGAAGTCCAAAAACGGTTGAGTATTTCTGGACCTTGTTGTATGAAGATTGCATCACACATAATGAGACATTAAAAGATCTAAAAAATAAATGCAATCATAAATCCTTGTGTAAAGATCGTATGCTAAATGCTATTAACGGAAGGAAACAATTTCTGCTTCAGTGTTTGCTTATAGAGCACTTGTCCTCATTTTTTTTTTTTTTAATGGAACTGGTGAGAGTTCAGTGTCTCCCAGAATTGAGATATCAGCTACTTCTTTCTATAATTTTTTTTCCTGAGTCTCTAGATATCATTAAGTTCTTCATTTAGAGCAGTCTATCAGTGAAATAGCTAGGATGTTTGCAAGTCTCACGCAGCTTTGTTGGTGACTAACACACATTTTGTAAATCAATAAAAAACACCTTAGCTCCCCAAATGCTTTTTTATGATCATATTGCAAAATGGCATGAAGCATTAATAGTAACAGTTACCTCTGACTAGAAAACAAACTTTTGTAATAAAGTTATATTTCAAATACTTGATAAATAATGTGATAAATAATTACTCTAAAGAAAATCTGCTGTGACTGAGGTTGAAACTGAAAAGTCTGCCAAAATTCTGTTAAACATGCAGCTAGACAAAATGTGTTAACGATCTAGGAGGCCTAGGTCAGCATTCAACTTTTTCAGTATTTAGTACAGTATTTTAGTACTTGCTCAGGGATAAGGAGAAACATTTCTATGGGTGCATTTGTGAATTCAGTGGAAACAACAGTCTCTTTGCTGAAGAGAATGAACCATCTGTGGTGATCAGGTAGTCTCCTGTGAGCTTGAACTGTTCTGAGTTGCAGAGTGCAAGACGTTGTAGTTGGTGCTTTTGTCTTTCAGATTAGAGTTAGATTACCTGGGCACCCATTTACATTCTTTTTCTGTTAGAAAAATTCTTCTTAAGCATAACCAACATTTTCAGGGAAAAATGTTTAATTTATGTTTTATTACAGCAGTGGGTACTCTCCTTATGAAAAGATAAGTAAGCACTGAAAGTAAATTAAAAGCTGCTCTTAAAGAACGGAAAATACACTAGAGAAATTAAAGAAACTATACAGAGTTCAGTCATCACTGCTATTACAAAACTCTGAGCTGCTGCTAACCCATTTACCTAAACTGCAAGAACAGTTCACCACCTTTATTGCTGCCCTTCCTACAATGATGTAAAAGCAGTGACAGCATGAAGAACAAGACTTTCAAAACAGATGTCTGACTGGAGAAAAACAGCAATGTAAATGTAAAAAGATAGCAATACTGAATTCTTCCAAATCTTAAATTTAGTGCAAATTCAGCAACAGTATAAGTAGTAAATTCGTGGACTCTCTATTTAACTTTACTGGACTCCTAGTAGAAGTTGTAACTCTGCAAACAGTAGACATGATGGTTCTGCAGACTGTCAAAAACCTACATAATGTCATAAGTAGCTCTGACAACATGAACAGATTTTTAATTTGGCTCTGAATATTCTTGTGGCCAGCACACGACAACAAATTCCTCCCACCATTCCTTAAGAAAAGTGTAAGACAAGATGACCTCTGTATTTTTTCCTCTGCATCTCTGTAGCAATTACTCAATGTTGTAATGATTAAACTTGACATTACTGCAACTCCTTGCCCATTCTCCTGTTGAGACAAGTGAAATGTGCCAGCTGTTTATAACATAGAAAATATTAATTCAATATATCCAGACCAAGAATATATATCTTTCAGTTTTAAGGACAAGAAGGTAATATAAAATACAGCAATAAATGAATATGAACACTTTTCCTTTAGAATTCAGTACAGCCTATGGGACATCAAACACTACATGGTAGGTAGACCTTGCCTGGAACTGCATACTATTAAGAGAAAACCTTGTTTTCTCTTTGAAGAGCTAGTGCTATTTTTAGATTGTGTTTGAGCCATGCACACCTGACAGATCAAAGGAGAGGAATCGATAAAGGGGAGGCATGCGGTGGTGCAGGCTGAGGTGTGAGTGTCAGCTAATAACTGAGCCATGAAAAAGCAATAGAGCTACACATTACAGCAAACTGCACAGGCACCTAATGGGCTTTCTTGAGGTACTGGATGTCTACAAAGGAATGATAAAACAAATTTGCCTTCTCCTATCTTAAATTTCTTTAGTAATCGACTCAAGTGCTGTATAACTTGGGACAAGGTACAGTGAGCAGGGATATAATTAAAATATATCCAGATTTACTGCCAAACAAACTTTTCCTACCATAAAGTGGACGGCCTGCCATACTGCTGTATGCAGACAAATTGTGCTTTGTCACAACTTACGGAAAATGTTTAAAATTCACTTTTTTTATGGACAGTGAACAAGCAAACATATGCTTCTAGTGCTTGAAATACATGCTACAGAAGCCACAGAAACAGTCACTGAGGCAACATAAGCTGCTAAGTTCGCAGCTGATGTCAGTAACATGGTGGTGATGGAGAGGAAACATACGGCAACACTCAGTTTTGCTGCTAGCAGGGACAGAAGCATAAAGGCTACTGTGACAATGATGTGTTGAACAGAACTAATTCCCTCTACTCTAATCTCTCACCAAACACAGCACAAAAGAGATACATTAATCTAATGCTACAATTTTCTGTTAAAAATGTTTTTCAACACAATACTTACTAAAACAAAATCATTCACCATATACTTCCACGGAAATCCGAAATGTATTATTAGATTCACTATTTTCTTCACGAAAAGTTAAAATCTTGCTACTGTCCCATCACCTAATAAAATGCTAAGATTTTCTACTGCTGCAGAAACTACCACTTCTGTGATAATTAATCTCTGTACAATAAATACCATGTTCATTTAGAAAGTATAAAGATTATTTTTATTTTCAAACTTGAAATAACATGTAAACACTGAACATATAGTATGATGATAATACGGATTGTTTTGATAGCACTAAAAATGGGTGAACTTCTTAAAAAATAAAATACAAAGTTAGAACTTATCTGAACATCTGCTCAAGGCACAAGGAAAGCCCAGTTTTCAGAAATTTGGTTAACTTAAAATTCAGAAATGTTTTTCTCCCAGCTAAAGTACAGTTCCTGAGTTTGACTGAAGGCAACAGCAGAAATGACAAAACTGATTCTAAAGGGATTTTTCAGCACAGAAGAAACACATTTGAGAAGTTTGAAAAGGTTTCTAAGGTTCATGTAAATACATTTTGCTGCTCATATTTATTGATTGTGTATTTTTATTTTAATTTGTTTTCCATTCACTGAAAATTTGGGTTCATTGAATATTGGTTTGAAATTTTATTTAACTGTGAATTGATTAATCCTACTTGAAAATCTTGTCAAAAAGAACAGCACAATTCCAGTAAAATTTATATTTAATAATTATCCCAAAATATGCTTTGAGTTCTAAAAACCTCATAGATATAGTTAATTGAAATTCAAATGGATATTTAATAATAGTGAATTTCATAAATCTATGCTTTAGTTATACTGAGGGTGACATTAATTACCCATTGTCATCCACATGGGTTGTACATTATCCTAATTAACTGTTTTTGATAAAATTCAAATGCAAAACTTAATATATCAGCACATTGTTAGTGCTAACTTTTACTCTGATGACTACTGTAGAGATACTAGATTCTTGTTACCCTGAAGTGCCATTGAAAAATATCATTTGTGGGCCACAGTAAAATATTTATCACAGAGTTTACTTAATTGAAACTAATTAATCATAAGTAACTGCAGAAGTTATAAATTTCCTAGATAGACCTATCTCAAAAAATATATAAATCTTATTGAGGTATGTTGGTGTTTGATACTTAAGTTGTATAAGTGCATTAACTTAACGTGTTTAAGAGTACATTAACAATTAATGTAGTTTTGTTTCTCTTGGCTTTGTTTTTTTTCTCTGTAAAAAGCGTGCTGAAAATTATGGCTGAAGCTACAGTTTTGCTCTAAGAAGGTTATGTACCACAGGTCCAGCTCTACAACTGAATTATTCCCATTAAAACTTTGCTGTACTCAATGCTATTTTTTGCAGTCAGAAAACTGTGAAGATGACATTCAAATGTTCCTTTTTTTTTCTCTGTTTACAGAGATGCAAAAGAAAATATAACTAAGTGCATTTTCCTTTTTTACCCCAGTATTTACCTGAAGCTTAACACAAGTAAAAGCTATTTGAGAATGTTTGTTATTAATTCCTAAATATTCTTCAACAAAATACAGTTTATAAGGCCTAACTCTCTAACATTTTCAGGAAAACAGCAGTATCTGTGCACTCAGTGATTTCACATTCTCAATATTTTCAAACTCCCTTCAATAACAACTTATTACTAATACTTACTATTAGAAAACTTAGGTTATAAGCCTTTTGAAATTAGAAAGTAAATCTCAATGAGCTGAATAAGTTTTCTACAACGTGTAATTTTTCATGTTCCACAAATCATATATGTATTTATATACATATAAGCATACACACATACACATAAAATTAACAAGGAAATACAACTAACTTCCTAAATGGAGATAGTACATATATTTTTAAAATTTACCATCACTGTTTGTTCAGTTGTGGAGATTCAGTCAAAAGTTTGTAGAGCTTAGCCTGCCTTAGTCTGCCTGGAACAAGTCTCTATCCTAAGGGTCTGGACTACGTTCCAGAGCAGAAAATGTGATATTTTAATTGATATTGGCCCCTTCCTTAAATATTGAACTGTTTATCTGAAGCGGCATGGTCATGATAACATCTCAAGTCTCAAATCAGGCAGAGAGATAACTAAACCTTAAAGAGGCCTGCCCTGCAGGAGAAATGGAGATCAAGAGAAGTATATAGTACAAACTATTCAGCATGCAATGAGAGCAAGTGGTAAGAATAAGATGAAAGAAGAGCAGGAAAAAAAAAAGTAAAACCGAAGACTAGTACTATGACAATGTCTTCAGATTCCAAAGATTTTGCATAAAACAAAATGGGACAATGGCCTTGTCCAAAAAAGTCTCTGACAGTGAAGTATCTCCTATAAGGAGACCAGATCCTGTGATTCACATTATGGAACTATTTACACTTTTACACAATGAAAGTAAAACTTTGTCACTCTGATCATGAACCATGCCTGATATTCCTTCAGGCTGTCTACTATGGCTAAAGCTGTTGGCTAAAAATATAAGAGGAACACTAACTAGATCACAGAGTTACAGAGTTGAAACATGAATACTGAACTTCCTTTGGTTTTCCAAAATTGTATGTTAAATAAAGTATAATCTGTAATCACCATAAGAAATGATTTAAATACTGAATTGGACATATCATCTAGACTGAATAAACTTTTTCCCCATGCCTCCACTGGCACAATAGCTAATTGAAACTGTATGAGGCATCTTTAAAAGACTTTCTTTTTCTTTGTGAAGAGCTTTACTGTATGAAGAAGAATCATTATTGACAGAAGTGGAAATAGCCTACAATTAATATTTCATCAATTTTATTTGGATTGTTTGTACTTCAAAATTATTATGCTCTGGCAGTGAAATCCTGTTTTACAATTTTACTCCTTTGGGCATTCGGAGATTTTGGTTTTGAACTTTTTCCAGTGTTAATGACCTAATGACCCCCTCAAATCATGCTATAGCATTGCTATAATATAGCTGGAATGGAATTAGTTTGTAGCTGCCAACAGACTACAATTTAAAGAAATAACTAAATGAATAACACATTAAAATAAATATTTTGGGTTCTGCATGAGATTTTCGAGATTTATGATGGGATTCGTGTCAAGAGATGTATGCTTTGCACTGGGTGAATCCCAGAGGAAAATACACAGCTGGGGACATTATTTTCAAAGAAAATGTTTGCCAGGATTTCCATTCACTTACGTATGTTTATTCAGTCTTGATGAAGAAGCCAGTTCAATGTTTATGAATTTCTACTAATTGGATTAATAGGCTTAATTTGGTGGCTGTGTAAAATGACATCAGTAAACAATAAGGGATGTTGAAAAACCACTTTCTGGAGATGACAGGAAATGCAATCATTTTCAAGTAGGGAAACAATGTAAGCTTTTATTAAGGGAACTTAATTGTTATGATCTCATTCTTACCATCATATAAACATATTTTATTTTGATGTCATCTTAAAGACTCTACAACAATAAAGATGCAAGAATTACTTGATCTGCAACAGCTCTTCTGGTTCTGGCTCAGCAAAGTACTTAGTATGTGCTTAAAATTTATTTTAAAATACACCTAAGTGTATGGGTTAATCAGAGCCTAATTATACTTCAAATAAAAAATAAAGAAATTAGAGGAGGGGAAAGAGAAGAAGAAAAAGAAGGTGAAGAGGATGAGAGGCTTCCCTTACTCACATAGGATCACGCACACTGCAAGTATGATAATATGTCCTGTTTTTTTTTTCTTTTGCCTAACGGCTTATGGCATTAAAAATGGGATGTAGAATGAAAACATACAACCAAGCATGTCCCACTCCTTGCCTGAATAATTTGCAACAGCTTCAGCTTGATCCTTTTACTCTTCAGTGACTCTACCCTACAAAATACTACATTCTTTCTCTGACCTTTTTCTCTGTTATCATACAAAGGTTATGATTTAATTCTGATGGAAAGTACTCAGAAAAAAAGTAACAAATTTTAAACATTATAAACAGAGTTTCTGTGAAACGCTTATGCTTACTTGAAAAATAAATATTGGCTTCACCATTTGCTTGGTTTTCTGAATGCAAAATTTAGTTTAAAAAATGCCAAAATGAGTTATGTGGCACTAAGACCTCCGTAGAAAAATATAAACAGACTGTTAAAACATATTTCAACTCCCTTGGTGTTATTTGTGGCTGATAAACAGTCATATATGAGTGAAAGTTTCACTGACTGTCACCCATTTATGATCCAAGTTCTTCGCTGGTGCCACACTGACCAGGCTAACAGGGATTGGCATGTCTTGCATGTTAGTCTTTTTTTTTCACTAATAACCAAGGTCATGACCTTGTAAGAGCTGTGATTCAGAATAACAACTTCTCTGCTTGAAATGGAATTAAGATAGGTACAAAGAGGTTTTACTCCAGTGCAACCAAATTACAACATTAAATAAAAGAACAAATACAAGAAAATGGAACAGAAGTGGTTCATGTTCATGTGAGTCAAGTGTTGTGAGCTGTTCTTGCACTGATTGAAAACTCAGCACCCTTTCATATCTGATGAAACAAGACTGCAGACTGATTTCTCTACAGCACTAGACATTAATTTATCTTTCTTTGTAGTTAGGCTTCTAATGTTATTGAGTACCTCCTTCTTTCATGATAATAACGAAAGTTTATTTTAACTTTGCAAATAAATCAAAACAAAAAGTCAGATATCACAATACTTCTGTGCTCTGATGCTCAAATGTGATCTATTTGTAGGTTTATGTGAATAAGGAGCTCGATAGATATGGTGCATGCCTCCACTTTGTGCTCTAACTCACCAACAACATTGCTGCTGTGGAACAAATAATGTATAATACCACTTTTTGTTACCATCACTTCAGAGGAAGATACAGGAAATTCAGGTATGCTTCCATTCAGTGGGGACAACCGCTCTCTTCACTCCCATCTCCCCCCAGAAGAAAAAAAGCAACCAAAGCTCAACAACAGCAACAATAAAACACATTACAAATAACAACAAACTCTTCAAGGCTAATGCAGCTATTGACTCTGGGAAAAATGGGATGATCTCTTTACCAAATTCTCTCCAAGCCTCACAGGTACACTCAGCTTTTTGTCCTATGAAAGATGTGAATTCGTACACTGCTTTGCTAGTATTATCTCAAACATATAACAAATCAGGTTGTAGATACATTTGCCAGTAGAAGTGTTAATGATAAAAGGAAAAAAAAAAAGACAAAAACCCCAACAAACAAAAAACAACAACTTAGATCTGGTTGGCTGGGCAGTTGGTAACATACTTCAGAGACTTTAACCACAAACAGACTAGATTAAATAAGGGTCACTCTATGAATTCCAGAATGTTTTTTTGCAGGCAGATGAAAGCTTACTCTGTTGGGTCCAAGAGCAGACATGAGCTCATTCTGCCCACACACCATCCTGGTTGGAAGCTTTACTGTCGCAATAAGTGTGACACTGAGACCATTAAAGGGCAGGATATATTAGCTTGGGCTTGGTGCCACACTGACAGGTCTATCAAACTTCTGTTGAGCAGAGAGAGTGGGCAGAGAGAACCAACAACCATGCAGACACAGGCAGTGCACATCTCTGTTAGAAATGCCGGCTTCCAGTCTCTACCTTTCTTTGTTTCTGCACTGTGGAGAATTAAAGTTTAAACTTTTTTTATTCTGGAGATACTTTCACTAATGCTAAACAAATTCTTCATAATATTGTCAACAATTCGAGGTCACTTAGTTCACTTAGGTCAACACTTAGTTCATTCTTACAGAAAGCCTGGTCATTCATAGGAAGAACACAATTTGTCTAACCAAGATCCTTTAAAGACACATCTCATTCATTGTATCCGCATTTTAGCCTTACCTAGCCCAACATTTGGAAGTGTCGATTTCTTCAGATTTGATTAAAGTTACATCAAGAACAATGTCCAGGCTAAATACTTATGAGTTGAACTTGTATTCTGGCTCTTGAAAATGCGCTCCATTTCCTAACGTTTAGACACAATACTAGGGAGTATCATGGAATCTGCACTAAAGAGAGAGAGATTTTGTAATCCTAAATTTTACTGATATATTTTTTTCCTCTTGCATTTTACTTCTGAATATGTCTCTCACAGGCGCTCTGTGAGAACACAGTGTTTGTGCCCTTGAACTCAATTCATTATATTGCAATGCTAAGTCATCAGTGTACCAGTTATTAGCAGTCAGTAATGGAAGTGCTCACACTGTGGTATCATATACGTCTATAACTTTTGACATGTACTTACACATCTCTCTTAGACACTGGGCACAAATTTTCTCTGTGCTAATTGATATTCAGGTGGTCATTATAAATTGCATATAGTTTAAAGTTTATGGCATTACACAGCACCACGTAAATTTAAAGAATGAAAAAATGACAGTGAGCATTCTCAAGTGCCAAATAAGAAAATTACCATACCATTTAAAATTAGTTATTGTGCTATTTATTTTTATATTAGAAATAGAACCTAACAGAAGACATTGCATATGACCCTGCGACAGACAGCCTGAATTCAAATGCCATATAGTTCTGAAGATGTCCGGATATCCTATGAAGTATAGTTTTGACATGAAAAACTCCTTGTGGGTGGCATATATGCTGAAGTATCTCACCTTCACAAGGTCCTTTTATTCAGGGACTGTTTCATCTCAAAGCCCAGCTGAGACATGAGGTTACTAGTTTCTACAATACACTAATTTCTACATTAATACAAAGGTTGATAGGTTTAAACACTATGTAAATATTTAACAGAAGTGAATTAAAGAAACACATAGATCTTTTTGGTGTTGTTATTAGGTATGTGAGAATTCTTATCATGAAGATAGTGAAGTCCGTTGACATAAAGACTTAATAAACTTTGCTAAAATACTTGTTTGATATTCTTAATAGAAATATATTAGGATACCATAGAGCAAAAAAAGGCTAAAAAGAGAGCAACACTGTGTATCAGTAAGAAAATAGATTAGTCATAAAGATGAGATGTAATCTTTGGAGCAGGGAGCACAATCTCAGACTGCATCTCTCACCTCACTGACATGTGATGTCTATCTATGTATGAGGACTGCTCTGAAAGTAATGCCTCGTATTTTATTATGTTGGCCCTTGACATCAGAAATAGATGTTGGTGCGACATGGCAGTAGAGATGGAACCTACCCACCCATATTCCATTACATTTTGTTGCCATGTGACAGATGGCAGCAGAGAGGCACTCTGACAAAATGGCGTCTGACATGGAAGCGCGGATGAAGCAAAGGCGTGGAACTGAATTCCTCCGTGCAGACTGAAATGCACCTACTGACATTCATCGATGCTTTCTGAATGTTTCTGGAGACCAAACAGTGGATGTGAGCACAGTGAGGAAGTGGGTGGTGCATTTCAGCAGAGGAGGATCACCTCCACTGGTGCAGACTGTTATGAGTGCAGCCTGCAGGGTCTTGTTCATCTCTGGCGAAAATGCACTGCTAATAGTAGTGACTGTGTTGCAAAATAGTGTTTTGTAGCTGAGAATTTGCTCTACCAAAGTGTGCTTTTCATATCCGTTGTATTTTCCATGGCAATAAACAGGAGGCATCACTTTTGGAGTGACCTGCACTACCTACCCATCCTCTGAACAATGAATTATTTCCTGCACAATATTAGAGCCTCAGTGAAGAGTCTGTTCCTCTGCAGCACAGATTGCCATTCTCTTTTGGGAAACTATAATTGTTCCCTGAATTTCTTCTGGAAAATGAAGGCTTTAATCCAGGCTCTTTCATTTCATTTCTGAGTATGATAGGACATTGTCTCCTACTTACTTTCAGGGCATGAGCTGTGAATCATCAGTGGATATAAATGGATGCCTTGCTATTTTCAGATTTTCCTAATGGCTAACTCTAGGCAGCTCTCTGCTCTACATGTTGCCTGATTTGGCTTCCAGTCTAAAGAGCTTATCTCTCCCCAGGCATGTACAGATATTCGAGTGTCCCAGTTAGGGTCCTGCAATCTGTTCCTAGATTCCAAGAGCTTTAATGCTAGCACTGGAAATCTTAATCTCACCCACCTGTAAGAAACCACATTTGATTTGTGTGTAAATACTTAAGTTCACTAAATCCAGGATGATGTTTAAGTCCAGTAAATTGTTACAAAGCAGTTTTTTTTCTTGCCTTAAGGAAGTTTGAATTGATGTGTTTATTTTATTGTAGATAAGCTTTAAGGGAAAATATGATACTTTTGTTCTTACTCATGTATTTTCCTTTTTAAAAAAAAAATGAATGTAGAAGCATGGAGAAGGAGATAATGATATGCCAACTGTGTTCCACAGTGATAACTCTGGTGGAACATGTCAGAAAACAAGCTTCTGTGCTTGAATACCCTGAAAAATCAAAGGAAAGTTTCTAAAAATATAAAAGCTCAATCAAAGTTAATTATTTAAAGCTTCTTATCAAGAGCCTACCAAAAACCCCCTGAAGGTGGATTCTGCAGGTATATGAAAATGAATAGATGGAGGAGTTATTCAGTTTTGGTGAAGAAAATATACCAGTTTGGAGAAGGCAACTGGAAATTAACCAGCTAAAAAAAAGGGGGATACAGAAAAGCAAGACTGAGGATAGCAACAACTTGGCTTGAAAGGTCTAATAGAGCAAATAGACTACAGATGGATAAGTGGATACACAGAAGTGGTTAGATCTTTGTTATATTAGATATTCTTTGAATAACTCATACTGATGTATTTGCTTTTGTCCTGGAAGAAGGCTTACTGTACAACCTACAGTGCATACCTTGCAAAGCAAGTCCAATTTATTTCCTAAAGTCTCAAGGAAATAATTTCTTAGAGTTTTTGGGATACCTTTTCTGGCTTTCCCACATATTCTAGATATTACTGCATTATAGAGTTCTAGAACTAACTGTGACAAAAACAAGAAATGAAATGAAATATTAGGCTCTTTTGATTGTGGTTTTTTTTTTCTTAACAAATACTACTATTAAAAATACAGATTTGTACACAGAATTCTATAAAATTGCATACATAATTGAATTTCTGAGTGGAAATTGTATTATTTCTAGGCTGACACACATGAATTTTCATTTGGCTTTCCTTAAAAAAAAAGAGATTTTCTACTATTGGCTGAAATGCAAACAAAATTGATTGATTAATTTTGAAACATGAGGAGTACAAAAGTATATTATTGTAACCAAGTGTATAAGACCTACATCAAAAGGGCTTGAAGGTTAATACCAGAGCTCATTTTAAATGGGATTGCTTAAGACTAAAAAGAGTTCATGAAGAAAATGGCAAATAACTAAATCTTTCAGTGGAGATAATAAATATTCTGTGAATGACATTATTTTTCCCATGACACCTATAATGCACCGCATTACTCAATGCAAATCCAAATTATTATAATTATTTTTTTAGTTTCTCAATTCAAGTTGTAATCTAGAGAAAAGTAGCCACCACTGCCTTTCTGTCATGTGAAAATTAACTATATTAGTGCAAGTCCTCATCGGTAGTTCTACAACAAGTTGCAGCTCTTGGGAAATCAGGTGTTATACTTCTTATGGACAGATGTAGTTTGGCATCACAGAATCACAGAATCACAGAATCGTGGGGGTTGGAAGGGACCTCTGTAGATTGCCTAGCCCAAGCTCCTGCTGCAGCAGATTTCCTACAGTAGGGCACACAGGCAGGCGTCCAGATGGGTCTTGAATACCTCCAGAGAAGAAGACTTCACAACCTTTCTGGGCAGCCTGTTCCAGTGCTCTGTCACTCTGACAGTGAAGAAATTCTTCCTTCCACTAGTATGGAACTTCCTGTGTTCCAGTTTCTGCCCTTTGCCCCTTGTTCTATTCTGCATCTCACTGAAAAGAATCCGCCCCCATCAACTTTACTCCCACACTTTAGATATTTATAAACAGTTATGAGAAGCCCTCTCAGCCTTCTCTTCTCCAATGTGAACAGTCCCAGGTCTCTCAGCCCTTCCTCATACAGGAGATGCTCCAGGCCTGTAATCTTTGTGGCCCTGCACTGGACTCTTTCTAGGATATCTCTTGTCTTTTGAACTGGGGAGCCCAGAACTGGACACAGTATTCTGGATGTGGTCTCACCAGGGCAGAATAGAAGGGGAGGATCGCCTCTCTCCACCTGCTGGCTGTTGAATGACTGCTATGGCAAGATTTGATACAGTCATGTCTGTGCAGCTGCAGTCCATGCTTTTTCTCTTCATCCAAACACTGCAAAAAGTCACTAAATTGTGCTACTAGTTATGTAGTTTTAGGGTGGTAATAAAGAACAGAATTGTTTCATGAAAAAAATATTAAACATATGTTCAAATCATGTAACAGATGCATACCACAGATATCATTCTGTCTGTTAATATGATTTTGCATGAGAATTCCCTCTGAAGCAGACTTTCAAAGTGAATTGTAAGCTTCTAAAGAAATGTAAATTACTATGGGTTCAAAATTTTGCACCATGACTATTTCTTGAGTTATTCTGTAGAATTCATATTTGGCAAAACAGTGTTGGGGTCTGAGCACTAAATCTATGTTTATTTTCTTGCTTAGCTACAGGTTTCATCTGTGTCCTCCAGTGTCTTCCCCATCTGGGATGTTGAAGGTTCACTACGATTCTAATAACAAGGAAACTAAGCAGACAGATCAGAAAAAAACTTTCAGATAAGGCTGATTACCTGTGTTATCTAAACTACTGGAGTGCAACAAAAAGTTACTCATGACAAATGCATCACTGAAAACCCCCATTCTGTTTGCAGCAAATTCCATCAACTTCTTTCCTCTGAGGAATGGTACATCTAAATTTTCCTAATCTCTTTCTAATGCTAGTTCCAAGACAAAGATTGTTCTCTTTAATTTCAAGTAATCACCTTAAGTCAATGATCCACTCACAAAAGTTGGGATGTTCTCTATCCATCCTCAGTTCTCATCTATGCTTTCAGCAATCCCAAAGTCATGCCTGCCTAAGTAGTACTTACTCATCATCCAATCATTTTTCTTCATGAATAAGAACAGAGGTAGTGAATCATTGCAGGAATTGGAAGATTTTCTAAATAACAGATTGACAAAATACTGCAATACATTGTCATAGGGAGGTGAGAGTATATTCAACCTTTCTAAGGATTCTGAGGTACAAACAGTTTGGCTAATTTTAAATGTTATTTCTCCCATTCTTCATCCCATGCCTCACTTAGAAGTGCTGTTCCTGCATTGTGAGTAGGAAAAGCAGATGTGCATGCAGCCTGAAATTTTTGCTGTTCATAATCCAGCATCTGTATATCTACTTTCATTAACTAATACGTAGGATTATGAAGTGTGGTGCCTGAAATCCCAGGACATGATGACTTTCCCTGGTTGATTCCGGAGGGTCTGAGGACACAGCTCAGAACATAACTGTATGGCTCCAAAAAGCAGCAAACAGTCTTGACAGACTATCAAGAGTGCACAAGTTAGAGTCTATATAGGAGAACAGTGGAGGCTATATGTTCTCTGGGCGTCTCTTCTAATTTAAATTTTTATAGTTCTATGAATACTTCTTTTGACTTTTTAAGAGACACTGCACTTAATGTGGGCTTGTAAGATCAGACTCTTTTTACTGTGTGGTGATTTTAAGTGACACAGTGCAAGTCTTGCAAAGAGATGGCCAGAGAGTATTTTCATTGTATTTAGAGACCGCCTTGTGTTTAATCATTTCATGTAAATAAGAAATCTAAAGGTGTTAGAAAGGAAATTAATCACTTAGATACTTCCAGGCTATTGAAACTTTCAAGTGAGGTAGAACACTGGTTTTCCTGTTTCTGTTATTTATCATTATACATTTATTGTTTCACTACACAAATTCTCATCTCTACTTTCTTCTTTGCAGTCATCATCTGGGATAAATACATTTTATTGTACATTCCCAGAAACCTTTTTGGAGCTGTCTCATTTTGAAAGAGAAACAAGAATATTTTTAACATACATGTGTTCAGCATTACTCTTTTTAATCATAGATTCTTTAAGCTAATAAAAAGTAGTAAAGAGAATACAAACAACCTGGAGAAAAAACAGAACCCTTCTGAAATCACCAACTGGGAGTAATCCAGAGTGAATCAAACTTTGCATAATATTGGGGTTGGATTTTGGAAAAACAGCATGAGAATGAGTTTCCGTATTTTCTTAGAAACATTTTATCACTTTGTGGTATTTGCAATCATTTTTTAACTTAATATACGCAAATGCTAGACCTGGATCTTTTATAATTTTTTCAAATCTTCCAACTGTACATTATACCACCATAGCATAACTGCTCAATTTTCTTGAGCTTTCACTTTCATTTCATTATCCTTCCTCTATTTCGGATTTCCTTGATCTACTGTCCAGATCACCTCAGAAGTTTTTCTCTTTATTGGCTAATGCTTCTTAGTTAACTTGTGTTTCCTGAAACCAATGTAAAGTACTGAAAACCTACAATCACTTATTTTTCCAAACAGTGCTGAAGAAACAGAATTTACTGCTGGCCACAAGCAGAAAATTCTAATGGCTTCCAAAATAAAAGAATATCTAATTTGTATGGGAAGATGACTTCAAATTAACAGTACGTGAAGTCATGAAAAAGGTATGCTGCTCTATGCTTGAGGTACTGAAAGAAAACAAGGCAAATGCCTGACAGCTGACAACTGTGAAGAAAAGGAAAAGCAAGCAGAAGGTTGAGAACTGCGCTTTTCAACTTCAGAAGGCTCATTTAAATAGCAGCTCCTTGGATAAAGGACAAACAGCATTCTCTGAGGAGTGGCCAGCTGCCTAGGGCTCAATAATCAGGCTTTTATTTTGTCTACCTTCTGCTTCTATCACAGATAGTGATGCTGGCAAGTAAAATAAAGAGTTGCTATGGCACGGGATGCATTTTTAAAATAATTTCTAGAAGAGTCGAACACACACTTTGTTTGCAAAATATTTGCTAGATATATATGTGTCTGGACTAGGCGCTAGTATATTTGTCAAGTGTTAAAAAGCAATTTAGATTTGCATGTGGCTTACAACTCGTTATTTCCAGAACTTGTTTATTGTCTTTAAGTATTCAGATATGTTTGAGTAAAAGTGATTGAAGAATTAATCTGAAACGTCAGCAGAGATGGACAAAACTTTTTTACCTCTTCGTGATTCCCCCTTTGTTTATTTCGGAATAATGTTAATGAAACTATCCTATCTCCATTACTTCAGTCTTAATATTTCCAAGAAAAAAAAATTTCAATTTCTAATGAAGAATCCGTATTTTTTTTCCTGTTCAATCAGTTTTGAGTTCTGATACTCTTAGATATGTTAAAATTTATGCAAATTTTTAGCAGTTCTCACAAACAATGCAATTGTTCGTTTACACCTTGTTCTCAAATGTGTTCATTTTTGTCTAACCTTTAATCACTGAGAAATTAGATTTTTATGTCATTTTTTAGCATCCTTTTGACTTTACATGAAAATCAAAATCATATTATTATCCTTTCTCATATTTAACAAGGAAACAACGAACAATATTTATCACTCAGTGGAGAAAAAAGAATTTCAATAGATTCTTACCTGTAATTCTGCTTTTCATTTCCTATGTGAAATCTGTCATACTGTGAATATGCCCGGTTTCCTTCCCAGTCCATTAATTCAATTCTTAGAGAATATTGTTTCTGACTTGTTATTGCAAAGATGAATTCATTCCCCAGCCAATGTTCACCTGATGGGCTACCAAAACCCTAGAAAAACATTAGCAGAACAACTAGATTTAATTACCATAATTCATAGAATATTTATACAATAATAAAATCACCATCACCTGTTACCTACACATTTTAATTACTGGTCATGGAGCTTCTGTGCCCTAGTCTGATAGTCTCTTAAATGAGCCTGTCAATACCCACCATGAAGGAAAGTTGTGCAATTCAGCTGAAATTTTTGAAAGCAGTGGATGTTATCAATTGACAATCGCTTCCCAATTACAAGATATTAATAGCAGGATGCTAAATTTGTATAAGGGTTGCTCCAAAAGTAATGCCTCCTATTTTATTATGCTGGCCCATAACATCAGAGGCAGATGCTGGTGGTATGGCAGTAGAATTTGAACCTTCCCACCAACAGTCCATTATTTTTTGTTGCTGTGTGACAGATGGCAGCAGAGGGGCAGTCTGACAAAATAGCATCTGACACAGAAATGCAAATGAAGTAAAAGTGTGAAAATGAATTCCTCCATGCGGAAAAAAATTGCACCCATTGACATTCATTGATACTTGCTGAACGTTTCTGGAGTCCAAAGAGTGACTGTGAGCACAGTGAGGCGGTGGATGGTGCATTTCAGTAGCGGAACAGTAACAGTGGGTCACCTCCACTGGTGCAGATTTTTACAAGCATGGCATGTAGGCTCTTGTTCATTACTGGCAAAAATGCGCAGCTAATGGCGGTGACTACGTTGAAAAAGAGTGTATTGCAGCTGAGAATGTGCTCTATCAGTGTTATTGTGCTCTTTGTATCTGTTGTAGTTTCCATGGTAATAAATAGAAGGCATTACTTTCAGAGAGACCTATGTATATTCTTCAACGGCAATACTAGACCTAGAGAATGATTGTGATACATTTCATATGTGCTATACCTAATTATCATTAAGACAATTAATCCAAAAGAAAATTCTATTGCACACTATGAAAGATTTTTTTTTTAAGTTACATTAATTTAATTATACACTGAATTGAAATTAGCTGTGGAGAACAGCTCTGACAATTATTCTGCTGAGAATGTGTGCCATAACTGAAGGTGGCAGACCTTTGGTTTAAAATCCTCTTCTGCATTTAGTACATGTGGGACAAGACCCAGCCTACGAGTAATCCCCAGTTAAACTACTTGTTTCCCTCATTCTTGATCTGCTCAGGGTTATATTGCCTAAGACTTTGTCTACTATACATTTCATTTTATCACACTCTGCTGAGGTGGCATAAGATATCTATATGCGTTATGTTGCTTCGAAACCTTCAATTTAAGGAGAGAGAATATTTGTATAGATTAGCTAGAGCACAGCAGAGGATAATGTAATTAAAGGTACCTAACTCTCCTTACATTTCATACATTCAGATCATCTCATTTTCAAGCTATACAAATTTCAAACATGGAAAAATAAAAAAGAAAATATTACCAGTGTTCAAATTGCACTCTTAATCATATATATTTTTTGTGTATCCTCCAGGTCTTAAACTTGTTTACGTTCTTTTTAATATTTTACCATACTAACTTAAAAGCTTTATTTAGCATAAAAAAAAATTACTATATATTAAAGTTATTTTTCTTTAGAAACTGTTATTTCATACCTGAGAACTACTGGCTTCATTTTTGTCCTCTTTAAACAGTAGATATTATTTAAAATTGTAATCTACTTTTGTGAAGAACTATTTCAAGGTTACTAGTTCATGCTTATTCATATTTCCAGAGTTAGGAAAAATGGAATCTGGAAAAGTGCTGATTTGCTTATACTGATATGCCAGGAATGTTTTTAGAAGTCCCTTGTGAAAATTTCCTGATTAAATTAAATGAATGACTGGATAATATTCTTGCTTTGATACAAATTCACCTTCTGGTACTAAACTGAGTCTGCCAGACATATGAAAGAAATGACAGAAGTTAACAATAAAGTATTTCTGCTTTCAGAGTAGACCAGACTGCAATGAATGTCAAATATTTTCCCTTATCATTCACTATGGGAAGTTACCTTCACTCTGCATTGCTCATCATGGTATTAACAGACAACGTTCCCTCTCAGTTTCAAACCATAAATTAAACCACGTGACCTGCCATTGGTTGATTCATCGCAGTTTTCAAGAATAAGTGTGAACATTTCTAGAGAGCACTTGTTTTTTAAAGAATGGTAATATGGAGAGATGTCCTCTGGACTAGAAGTTAGGGAGATGTGCCAGTGAGGCACACTGGCAAGAAGTTAATTTCATGTGTGATCTGAAAGTACAGCCTTCTCTCTGTTACATTTGACTGCCCAGATTCCCATCTTGACTAGTTGGGGCACGTGGAGATGAAATCCTGCCTCTCCAGTAGATGGTACTGCGCCTAAGAGAAGCTACAGGGCAGGGAAGATTTTGCTCAAGCAACACCTAAGCATCCTAGCTGCAAACTACTTAATTGTAAGACTGTAGAAGCTTAAAAGTTTATGACTGGATTGGAAAAATATTTCAAGTAGGGATTTTTTTTGTTGTTCTCAGAGGAATTTACATTAAAAAGCGTTCTATCAGGAGTCATTTTTAACTAGCCTATCTGAGCAGATACTTAGTGCTTACTAAAACAAGAGACTGAGAATACGTGTCACATTTGGCTACACTGAGCTGAGTTCAGCCTTTGAGTAAGTATGCGTGCCCTTTAGCTCAGAGGGCATCAAGTGAAACCCATGTACAAAGTGTTTAGCCTGCAAGAACTGAGATTCAGTTTGTGACGAGCCTCAGAGAGGACTCAAATTTAAGTACAGAAGGATACTGTTATTTCATACTTCCTTTTCTGCATGTTATTTCACTATATCCTCCTTTTCAAACAGATGATTTCCCATTTTAGTCCCTGTAAACACTGTTTGTAGTTAACCCTGTTGATATCTTGCTTTGAACACAGCAATCTGTCAGTTCGAGCCCTGCTCCTCAAGCTTTCCCAGGACTGTCTCTCTCACCTACTGCTTTGATTCCATTTGCATGCATATTTGAATTCATACATACTTTCTAAAATGTAATGGCCTGTTCCACATCTGCATAAACCCTGCCTGCAGCTGAGTAGTTTTCAACACTTTATATTTGTTCTTTTGACGCTTTCCATCACCTCATCTGATCTCTCTGCCCTATGGCTCCTACACATGGTCAGTCCTGTTGCAGCAACCTTGGCAGTGGCCTACTGGAGCAGCCTCAGCCAGGCTCTGACATCCTCTTTTGCCCATGGTTATTGCCACTTGTCTGAGAGGAAGGGAAAACATACTCTGCAGGGGCTACTCAGCAGGCAGTTTTTCTCCCTAAAATCCAGAAGTCAGAAGTTATTTTATCACTGGAGCTCAGATGTCTATATACCAGTCAAAATATGCAACATTGATGCATGAGTAGTTTCTTATTCTATAAAATATATATTATTATTTTTAACAGCTCTCTCCCTTTAAAAGAAGATTTCTGTCAAATTCTTTCTCCCATTTTCCCACTGCTGGCAAGCAGTAAGGGCTCTCCTTTGAACTGTGGTTCTACTGAATTATATTTGACTTATCTTATTTAAATTACAGCTTATTCAGGATGTAATACATGTGGCTTTTTAACATTGTGTTCCCATATGTGTTCTATATAAACTACAGACACTATATATAATTATTCTGAAAATAACAATTTTTCTTCTTCGCATTTACACTTGCTTCTCTTTTTTCACATGTTATTACGCTAAGATGAAAATCTATCAGTAAGTGGTTTGCTCTCCTGACCAAAGGAAATGAAGTTGCAGCAAAAGAGAACAGAAGGAATATAAAAATGAAAAAAAAATAAAATATATTATGGGGAAAGTCTCTGCATTAGCTACATTAGAAAGAGCTACATTATTGAAACTCAGATTAGAAATGACTAGACTAAAAATGATTTATGTTTCCTAAGTACTGCTGAGTCTCTCAGGTAATATTTTTTTAATTGAAGAACAGCATTCTTGAAACCAATTTCCATTTACAATTAAAGGCTTGTTTGTTACTATATACTCAAATAAATCTCTTTACATGCCCTAATTAGAAAAAAATACATATGTATTTTTTATTATTGTCTCTTTATCGTGAGACGCTCCTTTTAAATTTAATTTTAAACTGCTGCTATGAAATAAAACCAAAGAAGTAAGCAGAATACGAGAAATACCTATGAAGAAAGGAATATTCCTAAGGATGGGTATTGTATTTTATTAAGCATTTATTATGGTTGGAAAACAAACAAATAAACAAGCAGGTAATCAGAGCTTTCTTAGGGCTAAATCAGACGAGAGTCTGATTTAGCATGAATTAACTTTTAGTTTGCATTCCTACTCTGAGGCTGGCAGAGAAAATGATAGTAAAAAAAGATCATACCAGGCTCTTTTGATTACACCTCTGTGTCTTTAGCCCTCAAGAACAGCTCTGAATTTTATCTTCAAATGTAAAATCTTTTTTTCTTCAGCCAGAAGACTTATGGAAACAAGCTTGTGCACTTGTGATGTACACCTGTATGCTATTTTCATGAAATACCTTCTGAACAGTTTTGAGAGTGGGATATACATCTCACAAACATGACATTCAACATAGTTTCAGGAGAACTGCTGCCTGGCATGGGCAGTCAGCAGCTCAGCAGTTGCCCCTTCCAGCTGCCTGCCAGCAAGAGTGGACCAGCCAGCCAAGTGCAGATATCCAACACATACTGCCTCCGAGGGATTCTTAGACATCTGGGAGAGATTTGATAGAGATTACAAGGGAACTCAAGCTATCGCCACAGCAAATCTTAGAAAATACTTTATGGAAATTCAGGGAGATTTTTAGTAATGAGAAGGGACTTCTATATGAGACAAAAATCCACAAAAACAGACCTAATTAAGATTGCTGTTCATGAGTCAAATCAGTAATTGTTCAGTAATGAAAATCAAGTAATGAAAGTCAAATGTTTTAGTTAACAGAAAAGTTATGAACATACTGCTGTTTAACTCTGTGGGGGGCAAGTGATAAGATGCTTTCAGCCTTGCCTATAGAATACGTTTATCAATTTATATGGACAAAAGTTGTTTATTTCAGCCCCAAATCTGTTATTAAATGTGTTTGTTTACCTATTGACTCCATCACCAGTCTTGTTTTTTGTATTGATACGACTATAACAAATACCTCATGTTAAAAGTTTGCACTTAAAAACAAGGAAGTACTAGAGGTGTTCCAAGTCATTCTCAGCTATTAATCTAGTAGGAGAAGGAACATCTATTTCATGAATCTGTTTGTATTTAATTATGTTATAATTCCCTTTGAAACCCAATGGGGTTTCAGTACTGTTCCAAAATTGCGTTTTATGTGACTAGGAGATACAATTTTGTCATTAACTTTTTGTATTACATCCGTTACATATTTCCAAGTGCAGGGGTTAATTCCTTAAACTTTACATTTTACTCCAAAAAACTCTCACTTTCCTTTTCCCTTGAAATTTGCATAAGGTTTTGGGATGACTGGTAAACTAGAAACTTTAAGTTCCCAAAAGAGTGGTTATCGTAACAAGAAAAGGTCAGAAATTTCCAAAAGTTTTCAGAACTCTCCTACATTTTCCTCATTAGCACTCTATAGATATTGGGAAAATGCTTGCATTCTCTAATATGTTTTCTTAACTGATCAACACTAGCTGCAGGCAGAATATAAAAATCTTTGCACTGACCTAGTGTAGATTTTTTTCATGTTTCATTTTCTTTTTCACAAACTGGAAATATTTATATTTTTGCTGCTGTTGAAAACTGCATGATGATCTGGTGGTGTTTTGTACTATGTTTATAACTGTTCCTACAGACATGATAGCACAACTTATTTTCAGAGCAATATGTATATGTATTAGGATGAAACATATATATACCAGAATGAAGCAAAGGAGTTTTCTGGTTCTTTATGGCTACAGCTATATCATAGAATTGTGTATGTTCTGACATAGTGCCCAACTGTTATATACATATAAAAAAATGAAATAGGAATGTGTTGTCCTTTTATATGCATTAACTCATAGAATCAAAGACAGCAATGGCATACTTTATAATTATTCTTGATGACATCCAAGTTCTACATCACCTCATTTTCAATTGCATAATGATTAACAGAGACAAAAAGCAGTCATGAGTATAAAGAAATTGAATTCAATACTGATTTAAAAAATGACACAAAGAATTTAAGAAGTTGATACTTATTCAAAAATAATAAGTAGGGTGCAAAAGAGTTTTATTAGGTTTGGCAAATGCTGTGGGGGGATTCTGCTTGAATCATGTTACTCCATGTTTATTAAAAAATTATCTCTCTTACTTTATTTATTTTGTCTGATAATGTTCATAGGAAGCTTTGACTTTTTACAGACAAAATAAAATTGAAACCAGACACAGTCAATATATTCTATGGGTTCACCTCCTGACAGACAATTCACTGAATAAAGCAGATAATAATTCAGTGTTTTACAATGGCAGCATCTTCCCAGAAGCCATAAAGAATATTCAGCTCCTTTTGCCTTAGCTGAGGCTGTGGCATGGATTTTGTTTAAGGAGATAATTTCTTAAAAGCTCGGTATAATTCTTCATTTCCATCACGTCAGATTATTCATTGTATATTTATTTAAAAATATACATATGGCCTACAGAAATGGCTTAAACTTTCCTGATATAACCAATGTGTTAAATAATGTTAACTTTAAAAATACAGTCAAATAGTAATAAATATTCATAATTATTTTTATGACATACCAACAAACATTTTGTGCAAAGTTTTAAAAATGTGTTTGGATGGAACCCAAAGGTATCTTCCCCAAAGATTAAATGAACACTTGAGTTACTTTCAAATACGGAACTAAATGTATGTACAAGTATTCCACATTTGAAGTGTTTCCTGCAACCTTGTTCAAGTCCTGCAGCCATTCTTGTTCCTTCTAATCCAAATGTATCAGTAGACACAGAAGTTAGTGTCTTTGTCCTTCCTTAACACACAAAGCATCAGTAGAAGCAGACTTCCTCAGGAGGAAGAACCCCAACATCAGAACCCAGGTTTGAAGTGCAAATTTCGCACAGATGGTACCTCTGGCTGGGCAACAAGTCCCATACAACTCACTTTCCTCCAGTTATCCATATACAACAGTAGTGACTCTTCCTCTGACCTGGATTTCAATCTAACATTTTGACTCCTTAACTAAAATTAGGTGAGTATTTCCTACCAAGTTAGGCTAGGTGGAGAACTCCTCTCACAAAGTGCCCTCAGTTTAGCAAAAATGGATCCTGAGAATGTACAGACACTTAGTGTGGCTCTTAAAAAAGTGCATCCAAAGGAGATCAGTTTGTTTTAAAGAAAAGAAAGCTTCATTTTGTATTATAAGAAAGATAAATTGGGAGTGTAAGAGAAGTTTGTATTTTGTTCTTTGCAAATAAACAAATTGTATAGATTAGTGGTAAATACTCAAGTCCTTAAAAAGAAAAAAATGTAATTTTGTTTCACTTTAGGCAAAAAGAAAGAACCTTGAAGGTAGGATTTAATTTTCTTTCACTCTTTCTCTCTCTTTCTCCCCCATAAGCATCAGGCTTACAGGTTGCTCTTTTCTCTCTTGCCTGGGCTTCACTAGGATACTAATTATTGAGTGAGAGTAGAAGAAGATTAACACCAGAGTCAGATAATTATAACACTAATTTGACATGAATTCCAAGGTGAAGTGCTACTTCAGCGAGTCACGAAGGGAACAGATCACGCAGGACATGTATCTCCCTCAAAAGAAAATTGTTCTGTGATGAGAGCATACAACTTTCATTTGGAGGACAGCTGAGCGGGCACCTAAGGATCTCTCCACCTAATTAAAAAACAAACAAGCAAAACCTCTCAAAATATCTGCTGGATCTTGCATGCCCACCTTTTGGTTAGAAAATTTCTTCAATAAACGTTAAAGAGTGTGTTCAGTATAGCATAGTTAAAACACAACTGCACAACACTATGTTTAATTTTTAATCTGGAAACATTCCAAAAAGTAAAGAAGATGCTTTCTTGTGTGGTAACATCTCTGTTGCCTAGTCTAGAGGCAATAAACAATTGCCTCTACAATTAACTGAGTATCAGTTTCAGTCAAAAGTGACTTTTTAATAAATTAGGGTGACATGCAATTCTTTATCAAAGATGAGTGAGTCTCTGTGAAAGGCGTTACTCACAGGATATCTTAATACACATTCCTGTCACTAAAAATCATTTCCTTATATCCAGATTACTTGGTAAATGTTTGAAAGAAACAAATTACTTCCATGTCATATATTCCACTCTCTCGAAGTAATGATTTTTTTCAGATGCAGACAATTTATAACTCCTGACTTCAAAATATACTATTCGTAAGAAATGTATTTGTACCTATATGTTATGAAATTATTTTTCCAAAGTGTGTATTTTTTATCCCCTTGCATTCCTCTCTCATGAGCTCATCCATTTAACAAATATACCTCCCAACTCATCTTGTTCTTTTTCTTTTTCCAGTAAGGAAGCAGCATGCCTTCTGTCTTTTCTGAGGATGTGTATTCCCTAGTTTTTTTCTTTCATCCAGGTTCATTCTTGTTCCGAAGAAAAGAAGCCTCAGGGGAGACCCTATAGCTCTCTACAACTACCTGAAAGGAAGTTGTGACGAGGTGGGGGTTGGTCTTTTCTCCCAGGTAACTAGCAATAGAATAAGAGGTAGTGGACTCAAGCTGTGCAAGGGGAGGTTCGGGTTGCATATTAGGAAAAAATTCTGCTCTGAATGGATGGTCAAGCATTGGAACAGACTGCCAGGGAAGTGGTGGAGTCACTGTCTCTGGATGCATTCATGAAACATGGAGATGTGGCACTGAGGGACATAGTTTAGTGGGCACGGAGGTGGTGGGTTGACAGTTGGACTTGATTATATTAGTGGTTCATTTTTTTCAACTTTAGTGATTCTATGATTCTATGACGCTGTGATTCTCAAATCCTTCATTTTTCAGGAAGGATCTTGCTTGTACTGCAGTGTAATTTGTATAGTTCTTCACGTTACTGTCGGAAAAAATTGAGTCTGTTCCTGCAGAAGTTATAAGATATGCCTCCAACTAGACAGATAGATAGATACAAGATAGATAGAAAGATATATAGATTAGACAGACAGTCTAATCAGAACCAGCAATTCTTCTTTTCAGATCTGTTCTACTAAGCCACAGAAGGAAGGAGAAGCTGATCTGAAGACTGTTCAGAACAGCAGTCAGACAAAAACTCTGCTCAGATGAAAAATTGCTCAGGTAAGCATTTTTTTTTTAAAGACATTCTCTTTCTAGAAGTTAAAACTCTAATTATCTCTTCAAACAAAGAAATGTGAAAAATGGCAGAAACTTGCTTTAGGATGATCCTACCTGCTGTTAAAGGAATTATCTGATACTTATCTTTAAATATTTCTAAGATACAAATAGTAATGTGAAAAATCCATTGCAAAACATGAAAGAGCAGGTATAGTAAATACTAATAAGGACAGGAGATTGAATTTAAAGGACTCCCCCTAAATTTCTTCAAATTTATATACCTGAATGTTTAAAACCGAAATGGTCTATGAGAGTTTGTATTCAAAAATGTGTTCTTAAAAGCAAAGGCACAAATTACACTGTATATGTGTATATGTTTTTGACATATGACTGATGTCAAAAATGAACTAGTAAGCATTTATGCCAATAAAAAAGAAGACAACAGAATAAATCTGAATAAGTCTTCTATTCTTCAGCTACTGTTTTAGATACCAAAGGAAGTTTAACTTTGTTTTCCAGAGTAGGGATTGGACACAAGTAGAAATGGAGCTAAAAGAACAAGGAGAAAAAGGTTGTAGCACTGTTATCACTAACTTTGTGGTAATTAAAGTATGGATTGAGTTGTGTATTTCCTACTTTTGAAATATTTATGGCTGCTTTATCTCTCTATTGATCTGTTTCATGTGTTGATGTCTGTGGAATACACTGAACAGGAACTGAATTCCATAAACCTTGGAGGCACCAGCAAGAAACTGAGTCAAAGGCAGTGATTACCTCAAGGATTTTCAGCTGGGTGAATCAGTGCTGGGTAACTCCTGTAACCATCACTGTTGTCAGTCACCTTTGCAGAGAATATCCCATGTACAGCCTTTCAGAGCTACTCACCATAAGGATCTCAAGTTAGGGTTAGAGAAAATACGCAAAGGTCTCATAAAACAAGAAGAGACAGAAACTTGTGAAGGTTCTAGCCGTACTACAGGCTGGTGGCCTGAGTCTTAGCCCAGCTTCAAAGCTGGCATTCAATACTTGTTTGTAACAAAACTTTCCACTGTTTTTGAGATTCTTTTCCCATAGGAACCAAATGCACTGAAGGTAAAAGAATCCCCAGAGATTTATCACTGCTGTTACATCACCATGAAAAAAAATGAGGCAATTAAGTCAGTAGTGCTCTTGATTGAAGCTCAGACTCCTTCACTTTACAGTAATCTCTAGTCTGTTCTACTGACTTTGTCCAACATTTGATGGGATAAGATGACCACAGCTAGAGGCTTTGGGTAGTTACATTGGTGAAAGAAGAAAAAAACTATATCATAACTTTTTTCATGATTTATAGGATAGTTATCAGTAAAGTCCGAAATAGATACTACAAAAGCGAACTATCTACGAGAAGACTATAGTACCCATAAAGAAAATGAAAATGGATTCAGACTGCTTGAACTAGACAAAACCCCCATAATCCAATCCTGAACAGGTTCATACTGTTGTAATGGAAATTTTAAAAAAAGAAGTGGTCTAAGAAAAAGCAAATGAGAAAATACCGGATTAAATTTCTATAATTCATGTGGTGTGTATAAATTAAAACAAAACATATGTAGAGAACAAGTTAGACTGCATACACAAATTCTAATTTCTTCATAAGTAAGACTGGTATAATTTTAAAATCTCTGGTTCACCTCCCAAAGAATGATGTTTTGTATTTTATTTGACCCCAAATCAAAACAGAGTAGAACAGTTTTCAAATTTTCTGCTAAATTAAAACTCCAAACAGCCTGATTTTCTATTTTTATGTGTGTCCAATTTTGAAAATCATTCAAAAATATTTGTCATTTCAATATTATTTTTATTTCACATGCATTATGAAACAGATTATATAATCTGATAGTCCATTGTTGGCAAGGTCCGATCTCAAGAACCTAAATGGTTAATTTTTCCCTAAAATTTATATTTTCTAGTTATATAAAAATACTGAAAACAAAGTGTCCTTGGAATCCCAAATGATATTTTGTTTAAATAATCTGACATTCCTTTTATTTCTCTCTTTTTTTTTTTTTTTTGAAATGATAATTCCTGCAACAGAACTTTTCCCCACTTAAATTATTACTGACTGGACCTTGTTATTTTTTAAGCATTTTAAATACTCCTTCCGTATGGTACCTTTTGAAAACTGTTGGAAAAAAGATTTTCCTCTTCCAAGCTGATAACACAGTTCTGAAAACTTCACTGGGAATGTCTTGGAAATGAAATCCAGTTCTAAGGGACTCAAAGAAAGAAACTCCATGAAGAAGTTTGATGAGGGAATGAGTGAGAAGCTCAGAAATTCTTTAGACTGGAGTATTTTTTTTTTAAGTTTGCAATGGGAAAATAATCAGCTAATGTAATGTCATCCGTAATTTGGTAAGTTATTTATTGTCCTTTAATTCTATTTGAAGTATCAACATTTCCAGTACATTGTCTTAACTGGCAGAGCTGTTGTGTGGATTGGGATAAACCCCAGTAAAACTCTTCATTCCTAACTGAGAAGCTCCAAATTCTGAAGGAGTTCCCCTTAGTTGAAGGCATTCATGCATTAGGAATATCAGCACATCATTACCCATCAATGTCACAGCAATTCCAGACTTCAGAGGGGCAGACAAGACAGTAACATTCTTTGCTATATATGCCTGGATATCATCTCATTTTAATCTCAGTAACTGAACTGACAGAAACCCTAATTCATTCAAAATAATATTCAGCTGAGTAAAAAAAGGGTATTACGACTGTAAATAGTAACAGGCATGAAAAAGGCCGTTCATAAAAGACTGCAGGACAACATCACACCATATAGACAGAACCGCCTGCTTAAGACAATGGGAAGTACTATTTGAAATCTAACGTTCCTACGAACGTACAGCTATTCCACATTTTTTACCTTACCATTTTGTATTCTTTCCAGCCTTTCTGGAAATCCAGACTCCCATCTTCTCGGTGCTGTATAACTGTCCATCCCCCACCAGTGATTTCCATATTGCAAAAGACCTGTGCAGTAACAAAAAAGAAGAGATACTTGCATTGGAATCCTGTCATTTTAGAGGTAGAAAATGTGAATAATGGAATTATGGAAGCCTGTTTCCATATGGATTCATACTTTATGCCTTTGATGGCGTGCTCAGACCCCATATATGTTCAGTGTAATTCTCTCAGTAAAGTCTCGTGTTCATTCAGAAAATTACGCAAGAATATCTCCCCATCACCTCCTCAGCACCTTCAGCTTTCCTCTTCACACTGCCTCTGCATTCCTTGTCTACTTTCTCTTTAGTTTCTCTAAAACTAGTACCTTCCTCTAAAGAACACCTCTAAACAAAGAGGTGTATTTTTCAGTGATAATAATGTTTTCTATGGCTTTTAGCAGAATTGTCCAATCGACAAAGAATCTTCAGGAATTCTTACAGAAAATATCAGTTCAAGGAGTCCTAAATGTAGCAAAGCTTAGATTAATCTGTTTTGCTTTGTGGTGTAATGTATCAGTGTGTCAGACAGCATCTGTAAACACGGACAATTGATCTCAGTCTAAGCCTCCTTAGAGATGATGGAGAACATAGGAAGAGGCTCAAGTACAGATATCTTACCACAGTAAGACATGTACTGAATGTCTAAGGCCATATCCTTCCATTATAACACTGAAAAAATCTGCTAGATATTGATATTCTGTGTATTAAGGATAATTTAACAATATAACAATTTTGCTGAAGCTCGATGTAAGTATGTTTTCAGTTGAAAGCCATTAACAATCCTAAATAATCCACGTAATAATTAAAATGGATATTTAATTTTTATTCATTTGTCACTCTTCTTACTCTACCTTTTTTAAAAATATAGAAGATACATTATGAAAAATTACAAATACTACTTACACATTCACTTTTCTTGGTATGTAGTGATAGCATTCATTACTGTATGATACAATTTTAAGATCCAGCTAAGCTTCTCAGTGCTACTAATTGAAGCAAATGTTCCTGATTTTCATTCCCAAGTACTCATCCACCCCAGAGTGGCACTGCAAGTATCCGAATTTTCACTTGACTGTGTGCTTTTATAGATATATTTCCTTTTTTAAGAAAGTTGATACTATGTGAGAAGGTGGAAGAGGTGCCACCTATCAGTTTAGCATTTGGCATTCACATCAGCAAGACAGCACGGGACAGTAACTTGGAGCTTTAAGTTTCTTTGCCAAATCAAAGGTTAATATCCAATTCATAATATATCTCATTTGACTAGAGAACCATATTCCACCCTCAGGCAAAACAATTTAAATCTCTCCTTCTCATAACCATTGCCATAGTAATCCTGTGCAAGTACTTTTGTTTTAATTTGCTCCAGGCATGACAAGCGAAGACGCTGTGTAGGTACAGGAAGGAGACAGAATACTGAACAGTGCAAATATGTGAGCTTCATTTAGGTTAACCACAAGAAAAACCACAATTATTTTACAAATATTTTGGCCCTATTCTGTGTTCACAGAAGACAGTGAGAGTCAAAACATTTATCTACAAGATTTAATTTCTTAATCTGATTTACAGTGAGAATTTCTAAATGATGGATTCACTTTCCATACAAGTCATGTAAAGCTCCCATGAATCCGTGCCAATTTCTGAAGCATTAAATCCTCATCTGTACTAAGACTACTCATTTTAAAGACACACACGTGCACACACACACACACAAAATAATGCAAGCCTTTTCATTCTAAAATATAACAAAACACCTATTAAAATACTTGAATATTTTCTAAATAATATAGCAGATTAAAAGAGAAAACTGCAGAGTGAAAGAAAGATTTATAGCAGCTGTCATTGTGTGGTCTGGCATTTTCTATGGTGGTAGACACAAACACCTGCCATACTAACAGGGGTGCCAAGCTCTTTATAGATGTTTGCTGTGCACAGTTCTAGCCAACGAATGTCCTGGACTGGCTGCTGTCCCAGACAAGGTCAGAGCACTCAACCATTAAACAACTTTTAGCATGTTCTGATGTTTAATCCTCTACCACATAAAGAAAAGGATGAAGAAAAGAGACTTTGAATTTTTATGCATCTCTACATTCTGAGTTTATCATCAACAAAAAGAACCTGGTTTAAATTAAAAGGGTATCCAAAGCATTTCACTAATGCCTTCCTTAAATGCATGAGTAAGAATACCCAAGCTATTAAAAGGCATATATGGAATTATTTGTACATAATTCACATTTATGGATTAAATTACTAAAAATGTATAATAATAATGTAGAGATCAGTGCAATTCTACTGTAAACAAAACTAGTGGGATTACCTCATACTGTACTTTAAGCTCTTCTACACTAAGACTTCACAAGTCTACACTGTAGATTTGTAGCAACAAGCTCAAGATCAGCCATTTGAAATTCAGGGAATGTCTGTCTGATACGGAAACCAAGGCTGGCGGTAATCAAGCAAGAGCCACAGACTCCACAGTGCATGCAGCCTGCATATAGTTAAAGAGTTAAAGTTCTGACAGATACACACCAGGAGGTCATCAATGTGAAGCTGGCATACAGTTCACAGGCAGAAAGCAGAGCAGTGGGGTGAACACAGAATTCATGGCAGTCCAGATTTTTTGCAGAGTTGTAAACACACAGATACACAGACCCTGCTAGCAATTTAACATGACATTTTCAGTGCAGTGCACACAGAAATTTATAGAAGTCATCTTTGTGATGACTTTGGAGGATGGTAGAACAGAGCCATACACTGAAGCATGATAGGATATGGAGACGCTGCAGGCACCCAGAGCTGTCCCCTTGGCTTCCTCCAGTTCCTGTAACAGTGATGACCTCACTCTCACTGCACCTTTGTCCTCATCAGCCCCACTTCCCGCAGTAGCTGACCCCACCTGTGCAGGGCCCTGAGAGAACTATTGCCTTTGCTGTCACTATGACAGAGGGACAATTGTTTATCAACACCATCAAGCACCGCACACACACACACACACACCTCAATGTAAGCTAATTAATTAGCTTAATATTTTAAGGCAATCCTTTTCCCAACTCATAAATATGGAGTATTATTTAGGTCCTTTTCATCAGAAACGAATCACTTGTTTTTCATGTAGGGTTAGAAATTTTAAGCCAAAGAACTGTTGAAGCTAGAGGCGTGAAAGAAAAATTGCAAGCTGTTTTTTTTTAAGCACATAAAAGTGAGGCATATAAATGATATGGAGCTGTAAGGTATGAAGAGCAAAATTATTATAACTGACAGTAACATTTGTATAGATGATGAAGGGGCATTTGTCATTCGATGTTAGGATGCAAAAAAGTATCCCTTAGGAAATACATAATGTATGAATGAATGTCTATTTGAATGAAGGTCTATTTTTGTATCCCAAAGTATAAAATTGCCAGAAATGAGGCTGTTGCCAGTGGCTGCAGGTATTACAGAAGGCAACAATTTATTAGGTCACCTCAGAAACACAGGAATTGTGCATTACTGTTGTGGTAATCCAGATAACTAAGGCTGCTTTAAACAAATGGGTATGTCTCCGTGGAATTCCTATCAGGACATTAGCTTGGGTCCCAGAGCAATCTAACCGTGTCAGTGTGGTGCTACCTCTGGGCTAATTAGTTCTGCCACAGTGATGCAGAGATCTGATTTTGAAGCCATCTCAGCTGGAGTTGGTTCAGCTATCTCTGCACAGCACTACCTTGCAGACTGTTAATACAATCTTAATGTCTGTAAAAAACATCTGTTAAAGCAATTAGACTCCTCACTTGACTAACATGAACATGCCCAGGATCAGCTCTTACTGTGTTATCACTAGTGCAAGACAGAAACACGTGCTAGCAGAAACTCTCTCAACACACACACATGTTCTTACTAAAAAGGAAGCCTCCAGGAAAAAAGTAATACAGTGATAACAGCTGAACTGTGCTACCTGTACTGATTGACAACAGTGTCTGCAAACAGTGATATAGTACAAACACAGAGTAGCTTCCATAGTGTCGCTGCACTTGTATTATCAGTGAAGTGTGTTTAGGGTAAAGATACCAGGAACATTAGTGCTACAGTGCTTTCAGGCAGCTACTGTTTTTCACTGCAATTCAGATTCTGGAACTTTAATAAGGCTAAGTAAATCCAATTTGTACAATTCTGAATTTGATGTAACATCTCTGTTCCGAGCTGAGCAGCTTCTATAGAACTGCTTTTGTTCTTGTCCTGTTCAGTAATGCTTAAAGGTGTCTCTACATTTCATATCATGTTCATTCATATTCATCAGAGCTATATTGGCCTTTGCCCAAAGCACTCTCCCACTCCAATTGTAATCATGGTTTAATGAACTCTAATTCCTCAGTAAACTATAATGTGTTGACATTCAGAGGCTTCCAAAGGCTGTGCAAAGCCAAATTCACTTTAGAAATAAATTTTACATATCTTAGTATCATTGTAAAGTGCCTATAGAGAGTTACACTGGTAATACTTTTAATTGCATTCTTCTGTTTTGCAGGGTCACCTGCAAACAGGTCTCACTGCAGCAAGAATAAAATCACCAGAAAGACAGAGTTCCGTTCCTTCTGTCCAACCCACTTGCTGGATGACACTCTATTTTTCCCTGGCAAGTAACCAGCCCATAGCCATAGTGGGGCTGGTCCCAGTAGTGCCCTGCCAGAGGGACAAGCCAGCCTTTATTCCTGCATAAATTAGCCTTAGCCTGTTCGTTCACATTCCTAACTACAGCTGGCTCAGTTTAGCCCCAAAAGGATTCTAGAAAAAGCTTCCTATATAGACAATGTTTCATTTTCATCCAAAAAAGCTCCCAAAGATATTTTCAGAGGAAAAGAAAATACAAGATTCATCATTTCAAACAGTGCTAATATTTAAGATGTGTTCTCTGCAGTCAAATATATTCTTCCTTGCTTTGTACAAAAAAGTACGATTTTTGTAAATCTTCATACTAAAATCCATTAATTCTTCTATTTCTTTCACTGATACTACATCATCTCCTCATCAGCTTCCTCATTACAACATTTTATGAAAGAAGATAATATTATAGAAGAAAAGAATAAATTTATAATAGAAAATAATAATCTTCTATGCCTTATTGCAGACTTATTTGGGGTCATAGACAGATTCAACTGAACTTGCTGAGTGGGAGGAAGTGAGTCAACTCTTGAGTGCATGTTGGAATTTAGGAAGGATTCTCTGTCAGTGAGAAAGAAGAATGTCTGCAATACTACACTTAATCATTTTCTTCATTCTACTGTATTTTTTTCAAGATTGAATATAACGAGGTTTATTTGTTTCAGTTTGAAGAATGAGAACTTCCATAAAGGCTTCAGATGCTCCTTTTAAGGTCAGGGTAACATCTCATTAACAAAAATGAAAATAAATCATATATTTGCCTCACCTTTTTAGGATCTGACACATTGTTAATATAAATAGTGTAGACACCACTTTTGTTAAAACCAGATTGGTATACATCTGCACAGTCTCTGAAAGGCTTTTCTTCCTCCTTCTTTGCATTCTTAAGTAAAACTGCAACACAGAGAAAAATACGGTACTGTAAGTTACAACAGTGATCTTAAACATTTTTGTATGAAAGAAACTCACTTTTGCACATTGTATTCACTTTAAACATTCACAGTAATAACTATGCTGTGGTCCTTAGTAATTTAGTAAATTCTATTAAATAACTATTATGAAACTTTCAGACAGATGGCAGAGGAGGCACCAGCAGAAATAAGTCTTGATGCAAACAGAGCATCCTGTCTACAGAGAGATGAGCACAGCAGATTCCTTCTTGAGAGCAAAGGACTGTGCAGCTGCAGGTGTTGCGCCTGAATAAAGCTGTGTATGGGAGGTTGTCAAAGAACACTCCAGCAACAGCATGTGGAGGTGGACAAGCTTGTTCAGTGCTGTGATCCAAGACAGACTTCACCTGAGAGAGCAATACAAAATCTGGAAGGAGAGAGCCTATGCCTTTTCTCGATGATGCACTGCCTTTTGAGCAGCCTGGGGGCTTGCAGCAAGGGAGTTGTTTGCTTAAGTTTGTTTTTTGGGAGGAAGAGAATGATTTCATGAGTTTCACATGTACATAGACGCAGCCTAGGGGAAAAAAAGAAAAAATGGTTCTTCTGAAGTCCGTTGTTTAGAGACGTATTTAGTCTTTCCATGACTCAGAACAGGAAAACAATTAATATTGTAACATCGGTGCAGATCTTGACCCTGCAGGTCACAGACCACCCATGAAGGCTGCTCCAAAAGTAATGCCTCCTATTTTATTATGTTGACCCACAACATCAGAGGTGAATGTTGGTGGTACGGCAGTAGAGGTTGGACCTTTCCACCAATATTTCATTACATTTTCTTGCCATGTGTCAGATGGCAGCAGAGGGGCACTCTGACATGGAAGTGTGTTTGGAGAAAAGGTGTGGAATTGAATTCCTCCATGTGGAAAAGATTGCATCCACTGACATTCATTGATACTCGCTGAACACTTATGGAGACCGAACAGTGGATGTGAGCTCAGTGAGGCGGTAGGTGGTGCATTTCAGCAGTGGCGACAGCGCGTCACCTCCGTTGGTGCACGTGTTTACAAGTGCAGAATGCAGGCTGGCAAAAATTAATCACTCTGCCAAAATAGATAGCTAATGGGGGTGACTATGTTGAAAAAGAGTGTACTGTAGCTGAGAATTTGCTCTATCAAGCAGTGTTACTGTGCTCCTTGTATCTGTTGTAGTTTCCACAGTAATAAATAGGAGGCATTACTTTCAGAGTGAATTATGTACACAGTCTAGGCTGAGAAATCAGGAGGGAATATTTGAGGATCCCAGTTTTGAAGAGCCAGGAGATTCCATGTAGGAGGAGTGTCATCTGAGAGTGTTCCCTTCACTTTCACAAACAAAAGTAGTCTGACCCCACACGATAACAAAGAGTATGATTTCATTCCAATATCACATACTTTAAGCACATCAGTATTCCCATAGAAATCGATCAGTCTACTCAGATTCTTAAAGTTAAACATGTCTGTAAGTGCTGTGCGTGGCTCAGGCTAGCACTTCATTAATCCCTTCAATAAGGAAACAACATTTAAGTCCTCCAGACACAGTCATTGTCTGGTGACACACACATCTTTTTTCAATTTTTTGGCTTGAAAATCTGAGTTGTATGTAGAAAAAGGACCACATCTTATTCACTCTCAATGAAGTGGTCCATACTGTAAATCTGATGCTTAATGATAACGGTGTGCAAAAGAGCAACAGTCTTGCACAGCATGTGGCATCCTGGCCATAAGAGAGTTTGCTTTGCAGCATGATATACTAACTCACCTCTGAACACTTCAAAACAATATCTTAGCATGGTAAATTTCTGCAAGGTTTATTGGCATTTATATCATTAAACAGATGCAGAGAATGAGGAAGAAAATTGTTAAGTACTTTGCTCCAGTGGTTTTGTGAAAAGACAAAAATGGAAAAACAGTGAGAAGTCCAGACTTGAACTGTAAGATTATCCTACTCTCTAGGTACAGACACAAACAAAATCCTCTTATTTTTCCTTTTCCATGCATATGATATGCTTATTGTTTTTATCCTACAACATCAATAAAAATAAAACTAGGTTCAGATACTTGCATGTGAACTTAATTTGGAAAATCAACTCCTTTGGAACTTAGAAAAGAAAGGCAGTGCTGGTGGTGCAGTAGGTGACACTTCCCTGTGAGATGGCAGAAGATGAGGCCCTCAGCAAGGCACACAAAACAGTGCACGAAGGTGTCAGTTTTTAAAGAAATCACAGAAGTGAGGCCTTCATGACTCGTGTTAATTAAAGATTTCACAGTACTTTTCTGTAAGCAGATGGTGTTAGCATCAGTGGCCAAAGCCCAGCTTGAATAATTACTTGGGGCTGGAGCCAAATCCCAGAGGAGTTAAAGCAAAGCCTCCCATTGATTTCAAGGGGCTTTAGATTAAATCCATTCTTCCTGGCCTGAATTTCTCTAAGACTGGTGTTTCAACTGTGGACATTAATTACTCTTGTCTAAAAATGTATTTGGTGTACAGAGGCAGAGTCTTCATTTCCTTCAGTTTTAACTACTTATATTTAATATGTATAATACAAATAGAAAGATCATCTTACCTCTATTTTACCATAATATACACATTGCAAAACACTTAAGAGTCACTCAGGGATACTAAGATTTGAATTTGGTTCCTTTTTAACTGAAAGTTAGACGAAAATTTAAGGATTGTCTCCAAAAGTTAATATTATCCGATTTTCAAATGAAGTAAGATTTTAATTTCAAATGAATTAGAATTAGATTTGAAAAGAATTTTCTCAGGAAATGAATATCTAGAAAGCATACTTAGAAAACTATTTTTAGCTTTTGCTTTGAGACTAGAGAAAATGCAACAAAACTCCTGTTGACATCAGAGAGGAAGGTGATAGACAAATGCCCTGCATGTGCTCAGTTTCTTCCTTCCCTTCAGTATCAGCCAGTTGAAATACCCAAGTACACAGAAAGCAGATGTGGTAATTTCCTATAGACTAAGCAACCCAATTATTTTACAGCAGTGTGTTCAGTACATGCACTGAACCACTGTAGCCAGGAGAAGACGGCTTTCTTAGGTGCCTGTCATCCCTCTCTCAGAAGCCGAGAATGAAAGCTCAACCACTTGTGAAGCTGCTGCTGAGCTGTTACATGTTGCAGCACAATACATTTAGTAAGACCAGAACAAAGTTAAGCTTTCCTGAACAGATCAGGCTGTAATTTGCAAGAGCCCAAGGATATCAGAAAATTAATACTCAGGAATGTTACTGGTAATGCACTTTCAGGGTAAAATATGTTTTCTTCTAAGGTTTAATTTTGTTTTTCTAACTCAGTATTCCATATAGCTTCCAAATCACTTCTATCACTCAAAGGTTTTTTTTTTTCCTACGTAGGATGCTCCAAAAGTAATGCCTCCTATTTATTACCATGGAAACTACAACAGATACATGGACTACTATTAGATAGATCAAATTCTCAGCTACAATACCCTGTTTTTCAACATAGTCACCACCATCAACTGTGCATTTTGGCCAGCAATGAACAAGAGCCTGCATACCACACAATCTGCAGAGGTTACCTGCTGTCACTGTCATCACCGCTGAAATGCACCACCCACTGCCTCACTGTGCTCACATCCACTGTTTGGTCTCCATACATGTTCAGCAAGCATCAATGAATGTCAGTGGATGCAATTTTTTCCACACGGAGAAATTCAGTTCCACACCTTTGCTCCATCCACACTTCCATGTCACATGCCATTTTGTCAGAGTGCCCCTCTGCTGCCGTCTGTCACATGGCAACAAAATGTAATGGAATGTTGGCAGGAAGGCTCCACCTCTGCTGTCATATCACTAAGACCGTCTCTGAAATCATGGGCCAACATAATAAAATATGAGGCATTACTTTCAGAGCAGCCTTTGTACAACATTACATAGACCTTAAATCCTTTACACATCCAATGAATGATACACCAGCTGACATATGGTAAATGTGTGAATAAATATTTTAAAAGGAATAAGGTTCAGAGAAGGAGTTTTAAAACAAATAGTGTAGCCATTAAATTTCTTTGTTCAGCTTAAACATCTTAACTTTCTTTGGAATTTTCAAATGTTAGTTTAGCTGTTTTCTGATATACTGGTTTATGTATCTGAAGAAAAAGATATGTCTATGTCAAGTAAAATAATATTACAATTTTAAAACCTGAATAGTTAGACAAAATTTGGAGCCCTGGAAGAGTTTTTTGTGTTTCCTTTTTTGGATGAATAAACTGGTGATGAAGTCATGCCCCTACAAAGCCATAATGCCTATGTGTAAAAACCTACTTTCCTAATGAGAAGATGAATTAACAAGTAAAATCAATTTATTTCACTGTATACCCAAAAGACTTCTGCTTAATTTTCAGCCCAGTAACTTTCTCCTTGGTCGATACTATCTACGTTTCCCTACCCGGGGAATTACTTCTTTCAGCTGTCAGTTCTTTTGCTCTTTTTTTTCTCCAAAGCCTTGGATGATGGGTTGAGCCCAGGTAAAATAGTAGATATCTTCTCTATGTGCCCAGGGCTCTGCCAGATGGCTGCTCCCATGTAAGTGTAACAGCCCTGGCAGGGTGGTTACTCTACAGCTTCACAGGAGAGGAATCCAAACAAACGTGGTTTCTGCTGACCCAGGAGCTGTGAGATGCCAGAGCTGAGCGGCTCTACTGCTAGTAAGTGCTTAGTTAATTAGTTCCTAAAAGTTATCTCAAATGAAAGAAGTCTACTTCTCTTCTGAAATATAAAGCAATAGCAACAAACTCTAAAGAGGAAACAGCTCCTGAAATACGTAGTAATCTAAAGTCATCCTCTAGGAACACAAAATATAAAATATGTAATACATATCCTTTTTCTTATATATATGAAAATTATCTAATTCGATCTCTACTAGAAAAATATTTCAAAATTAACACACTGATTTTTTTAAGAATTCTGTTTAGGAAAATGAAGTACTTAATTCACTATTTTTCAAGTCTCTCAGATATTTGGTGAACGAACAATGCAGTTTGTCTATAAATAATAAAGAATATCAAACTGCAGTTCATTATGTTGACTGAATCAATAAAATCACATTCATATTTACTAAATGTTTAAGCTCTGAACTGACATATTTTTGAAATCAGTTGAGACTGAGTTAATCACTAGAGTCCTGTGTCCTCTGATACTGATACTGCCAGTAAATGAAAGGCAGCTGTTGTTTTTGTGTATGATGGTGACCTAGTTGGACAGATATTCGGACTTCTGCAGCGTCTTATTTAATTATTTTATTTTCATGGCTTCAGTGTTTTATTTACACAAATCTAATTTTCTTATAAGATGCAGTAGTCACCATATATACCAAAAGGTGCTTTTGAATCTTAGAAGGAAAGGTCTCTCTCCAACATCTTATTGGCAAATATATTTTATCTAAATTCTAGCTGCTTTGTCAAAAGCATCTCATGTGAAAAATTCTGGCTCAGATGAGAAGCTTCTAAAAAATTGAAAAGGAGAAGCTTGTAAACTGGTGTCTTTCTACCTACAGCAGCAGCATTCCAGGACAGGGTCATTCAAGGACTACAGTGTGGTAGTTGCTGTCTGTATCCAGGCTGCAAGCAAAGTTTGCCTTAATCTTGTCATGGTTCCAGACACACAGTTGGGGAATCCTACACTTCCATAAGATATCATGTATCTCTAACCTCTTTTCTAGCCATTTGGGTGCAGCTGCTGTGCTCCACTGCCTTTCTAGTTAAAATCGCAAATAGCACCCGGCTTGCGAAGAACTGAACTGGGAACAGTTTGATAATGTTATCAGAAGGATGTCAGTCAAATATCCCCAGTGTGGAGGCCTGGAATATGGCCCACACCATGCATATATGTTCCCTGAGTTAGCACCAGGAGTCACAAACATTTGACAAAGGGTGATGGTTATTTCTGTTTTGAGGAGGAAAAATACTCAAAGTTACAGCCACTCAGTTTTTTGCTGACTTACAGCCAGAGGTACAGTGTGTCATTTCAGTGGCCTAGTCTTGCAGATACCAACCTCCACTTGAGAACAAATATTGAATTGTGATCTAATAGATGTCTGTGCTACGCCAGTGTTCCCTTCAGTAAAACAGTTGTGCTGCAAATGCTTTGTGCACCACAGAAACAGGCACAAAACTGGAAGCATGCTTCAACTTAGATTTGTTCTCCAGATAACCATGGTTTTGCCTATAAACTGAAATGATAGCCATGTAAGAGCATGTTTCAGCACCTGGCAAAGAGGATTAGAATAGTGCATTTCCTAGATTCCAGTCTGTTCAGATACATAAGAAGCCAATCATTTCTACTGCATACTACAATTTTTTCACTGCCTGAAGTAGATCTAATATATTTGGTGGACTCTGTGTCACACTATTCATTGTCTTTTTTTTTTAGTCTTTTTTGTTTAGTTTTTGAGGCTTAGGTTCAAATATTTTGTACTGTATTTGAGCACATCATGAATTACACTGTGGTACATATTTTTCTGATTTCTTTCTGTCAATTTGTAGTAATTTATAAGATTGTATAATTTATAAATTTTTTCATTTCAATCATTAATAGGCCAGAAACAACTCCCATGCTTTCCTTTCAAGATTTACTTGGGAATTTACCTTGAACTCACATGGCTATTTAAGCTAGAAGGAAACAGAACTCTAGAACTCCTTCCTTAGGCACACTCAACTGTTGAATAATGAGAATGGAAAATGCTGACCTTACTTTGAACTTTCAGAGTTTATGGCAGTATAAGTTAACATTTTTATTTTATATTTAAGGGAGCATTTCATTATTACCCCCAAATAAATCTGCAGTGTCATTTAAATGAGTGGTGCTGCTCTTCCCAGTGCACTACATGATGCTATGATGTGGAATACCGATAACCAAAAATCATAAAACCATGACACTGTTGTTCACAATCTCCATAGCCAGAGTGAGTCGACTAACATGAGATCCAGCAGAAGGCTTGGTTTTTGTTTTTGAGGTAAGGGTTTAGCAGAACTCCCTCTTGTTTTAACAAGCATGTAATTCCATTGGAACAGCTCCCTTAATTTGACTTATCATGTGGTTCTACAATCATTAGAATGTATGGAGAAGTGAAAGGATTTTGTTCCCAAGGAGCAATGACAAAAGCAAAAATGGTCCATTTGCCAGCAGCCCCTAGCCCTTCATATTTCCGTGCATACTACTTACTCCATGTGGGAGGTCCAAATGAATGTGCAAACCTCTCTTAATATAACTCAACACAACTAACAAGCTATGCTGAAATGCAGTTAACAGAGCTAAGTTGATTCTGCCCGAACTAGCACAGTCTCAGGTTGGTTAGAAACACAAAGGGTCATTACATACAAAAATTTCAGATCCACATTTTTAAGGTAGGGAGTGAAGAGAAAAGGCTCAGCAAATTAGTTGCCTCATATTAATATTTACAGAAAAGTTTTAGCAGGTAATAGAATGTTGCATTTCTCTTTTTTTTCCTCCCTGCTAAGAGTATAAAGTAAGAAAAGCAAACAATGGCATAGCAAGAGTACTCAAGCTATCCACCTACTTATTAAATAAATCATTTAAAGCAGAATTCCCCTCCTGTAGTGCTGCAGGAATTGACTAGGTCTTGGAAAATGATGTTAACTTAGTGAGCTTTCACCCTCTCCAGGGCATAATTATTTACTGCCTGATAAATTATCAACAGTTATCAAGTTTGTTTCCCAATAAATCTGGCCTTAGTGACTGGTAACAACAATAATACTTCGATTCACTGCGCATTTGAAAGACATCATTTAGGAATACCATAAAGTGGTCCTCATTAGTGAGTTGAAATACAATGCCTTATGGCCCGTTTACAAAGAGATAAAGGCACTTAATTATCCAGCTGCAATATAGTTCCTTAATAGTTTCTGCTTGAGACAGCAGTTTTGTGAGCAACCAGCTATTCATGGAGAGATGAGAACTAAAGAAGTCTTTCACAAACTGCTAAAAGAGAGATTAAGCCACTGGCTTTGTTTAATATCTCCAGTGTCCATATTTCTTTAATTGATTTATATTTTTCCACACAGGAACCCTAATGTGCATTTAGTATTTCCAGATGAACCATGGTATGCATACAAAAAAAATTCCATTAACAAAGCATTTGGGTGACACTAGCAGTGCTGTTGGCTGGTTTATACATGCTGATATTCCCTCTAATATCTTTGGTGTGACTAAATAATACCATTTTCACAAAGCAGAGTGAAGAGGGATTTGGCACTGAGATATACAGTAGCAATGAGAGAGGGTAATTGATTTCAATATTAATGACCAAGAAATGAAATATAAAAATATATACTCAAAATGTTCATTCTTCAGCAGTAACGAATATTGACTCCTTGCTGTCACTTCAGTAACTCAATAAGGATAAAATACAGGAATCCTCAATTCTGTTTTGAAGAGCTCAAATGTTTTTTCTCACTGACAGATAGATTAAATAACGTACCTTTAAATTATTTAAGTATGGTATCTCTATTAAACCACAGTCTGACTTGATCGTAATTAACACATTTAGTTGCATTTTATTATACCGTGTAACTTGCAAATCAAATTATCCTTGCCTGAATAAGGTAAACTATTTATTTTTAAATATTATTATTTGGTATTAATATCATCATTTCTTTACTTTCAGAAAACAGCAGTTATAAAATTAATCTTTACCAATGCAGATACTGGTCATATAAATAGCAGCACTATTCTTTTCACCTCTTATCGATAATTGAGAGAAAAAGGCACTTTCAGGTGCAATTCTCCTCATTCTAACATAACTCATTTAATAAAAGCTTCTTTGATGATTCTAAAGGAAGTGTGGACAGGTCTCTACATCTACCCCCTAAATGTTAGGTGAGTCAGGCAAAACTGACTTCTGGAAACATCTCTGAAAAATGTGCATGAATATGCAAATTCTCCAAAGGAAACAGAGAGTGTATAGCACATGAACAAATGAACCTGTGAAGTACAAAATGATGCTGGTGTTGATGTGCAGGTGTTTCCTACACAACTGCACAAAGACAACTGCAGCACTGCAGTGCCTTTCGCTTTGGTGGTTCTGTACATAAAAGACAAGGAAGACTGAGTGAAAAGGCTCAGGAAGGCTCAGTGAAAAATTAAAATTCCATTTTTTCCCCCTATATTTCAAAATACTGATGAAAGCAGTTCAAAAAGTGGAATAGACCTATAGTAGTGAGGTTTGTGAATTGTGGGTGGAAAAATATGATTTTTTTTCACAGCAATCTTCTGCACTTTTTAGGATAGTGTAGAATAGTTCATTTGGAAGGGACCTTCAAAGATCATCAAGTCCAACTGCCTGATCACTTCAGGGCTAACCACAATGAGGACTAATGTCCAAATGTTTCCTGAACACTGACAGGAGTGGGGCATCAACTGCCGCACTGGAAAGTCTGTTCCAGTGTTTGACCACCCTCACACCGCAGATTTTTTTTTCCATATCTTTGTACAAATGTGTTGTCATCCTTAGCTTTGACACCTTTGAGTATCAATGTAGTGCTTAATGACAGTATAAGAAGTGTGGAACATAAATGGTTTCAGTGCATTAAAGGAGGTTTTGTTCAAAGATCAGGTATGGCTGCTCCAGTTTTGTCAAGTCAATTTAAGTGTGTTTTTACTTCATTCTTAATCAGTAGTAAGAAAAAAATAATAAAAAGATTCAGGATTTATAGATAAAAAGTGCCACATTCAGTTATTTGTGTTAGGGTTATCCAATTTCAGCTACCAAAGAAAAAGAAAAAATCTGTCACTTTATTCATGCATATTTTTCCTTTAACTGTACTTTGGCACACTCTTGACCCACATCATATCTACAGCTTGCAGCTAAAGTTGGTCATAAACTTCATAAATTTAGCAAAAAATCTTGTTCTGATTGCTTCCATGCTTCAGAAGAAAAATGAAGTGACTGATATGCAATACAAGGTTCCTGCCTTGCAAATTACACTATATTATGTTGAACAGAAACCTTAACAAAGTCAGAGATGAGGTACAAAAAGGAGACAAGTGCTAAGGAGTTAAGAGATTTCTGGTGAAATGGTTACCTCAGAGTATATCTCAGATGAATACCAATATTATTTTTGCTATGCACATAAAACCAGTAACTATCATACATTCTTATTCTTCTACTCTGCAGTCTAAAATGTGTTAGATTTAAATGGTCTAATTAATTTGCTTCAATATATAGCTGAATCAATACAATACAGAAAATTCATTTGGCTGAACACAATTCAAATAGTAGGACTTAAAATTATCTTCAGGAACACCTGAATCTTTTAATCTATGCTGGCATTCTGATGAATCTTTTCTAATTCTCTTTTTCTTTTTAAATACTGCCTTGTATTATATAAGTTGTCTTTGAAGTCTTGCTAATGAAATAGGCCAGCTTCTCTGCTGGGGTAATTTTGTTAGCGTCAATGGAGTTTCCCCTGCGTCTGCAACCTTCAGGTCATCTCTTTGAAGTTCTCATTCCATTCTCAATCTGTATATTTCAGTATAAATTTTAACATCATAACAGCTGCGTTCTAAGAAATGGAATAGAATACTTACCATTTAATGTTTTGAGTAAGTGAACTTCTATGCCTTTTAGAAGTATGTATTCCAATAGAATAAAATGTTGGACCTATTTACTTTCCATGCAGCATTTTCTAAAATATGAAAACTACTCAGAAGTCTAGAGATTTGAACCTTTGCAGAAATGTCAGACCCACTAACCAAATTATTTACTTCACAAACTCTACAGGCACTTCTGGGGAGGTAAATTCCTGGCATATGTGTGTATTATTTTGAGAATTAAGCTTAGCTTCCCTTCAGCATTCAAGAGGAAGCTAATGCTTCATTTCTCCCTTACTAGGAGGTCACAAAAACAGACATTCATGACAGAAGTTTCTTTACTTTTCCATTTATCTTAAGTACATGAATTTAGACCAAACATTTTAATAAGGTATGCTAATATGCAGTCTGAGGGACAATATATATATATAAAGGAAATTAGAAAAGGACAATAAATGTTAAATATAATGTTAAATTTATTTCACATTGAAATTTTAAATTCCCTTATGCTATGGGTAGGAATACTTACGAAGTTATGCAAATTAATATTAATGTTAATTAACACGATAGGCACACTAGATCAATTTTCTACCGGAGAAAAAAAAGAACAAAGTATTTGAAAATAGATGGGACTTCAGACTGAGTACATTTTGTGACCTTTGGCTTTAAACACAATTTCCCACTGGACTAATGGAATTTCTGAATTACTCAGTTTGAACTTGGGTATACTTCTTTGACAAAGATTTTATCTATTAACACAATTTGCTGTGCATTCCTTGCAGTTTTTTCAGTCAACACTAAAAACCTTTTTGAAAGTATTTTTTATGATATGGAAGCTTAGTAAGTCTCTCACATACTGTTTACTGTCTTAGATGTTTACTGATTGATGTTAACAGTAATGTGCCGAAATCAACAGAACTTTCATGTTTTTCATATTCCGAAATACTCATAATGCCAATTGATAGTGAGAGAAACAGAACTTTAGTTGGATTTATTAAAATTTTAGAACACACAATCTCAAACATAATTTTTTCATCCACAGAGTTGTGAATAGGATAGGAACAGAAGAAGATTGATAAGCCAAGGCTACCTGTTTTTCCTTTCATACACTCAAGACTAAAACACTTTATTCATCCTCAGACTAATCCTCAAAGTAGTGTGAGGAATGAGTTATTTTAAGAAAATGACAGTCACAAAATCTTTGACAACCTTTGCAAACAACACAATGATCTGTATCCAATTCTTTGTTATCTTCTGTAAGTGAAGGACTTCTACAGCTTTGCAGATAGATGTGCAGTACCTCTATGATGTTTAATTAAGCCTTCAGCTTAACATTTCTATGTCTCTACTCTCCTGCTGTAGAAAAGTAAAAGTTACAGGCATTTGTCTTTCTTTAGATTTGAGTATGGAGATTACTTTATTTCTAGAAAGTTTTATTTAAATTTCTAACACACTGAACAGTCATTTCAATGAGGCTAGTGTTTTAAAGCACTGCTTTTTTAGAAATTCTAATTTAGAAATTTATTGACAGCTCCTGCCAAGATTGTTTAGCCTAGAACAATATATAAACAATGTGACAAGTCTGTTTAACCATAGACACAGGCCAAAATGGAGACTTGTGTGTCCCCACGGTATCCTTCATTTATTTGACCCTCTGTACTCTTTGGGATATTTCAGAGTATCTATTTTTATGGATTACATGCATCTGAAATCCTAGAATCACTCACAATAGGAGAGAGGTGGGTGGTATTTTGGAAACCAAACTCACAATTCATGCTTGACAGGTGGCCCCCATCTCAAAACTAGTCTGCTACAAAACCAGCACTGAAAGTGGAATCTGGATTTTATCTTTTAGTCCATCTGTGTTTTAAAAAATTATCCTCTTTTTTACTTTTTTCCCCCTCTCTTCCTCATTCCCCTTTATGCTGTTCAGAAATCCTCACAACATTTATGTACTTTGGTTGAAGTATCAAAGCAGATTACACTGTAGAGTTGTCATCCAGTATTAGGGACTATGTTAGTTCAGCTCCTCAGAGTGTAAAACTAAACAAAAGCAGTTTCTGCTCAGTGCTATATCTCCACACTAGCCTCTAATTTCATCACAGACTACTAATACGCAGACTTCTGAAAGTCTTCTAACTTACTTAAACTAATCTAAAAATAAATATTCTGATACAAATTTGTCGTTACTGGAAGAAATTTATCTCATGATTTACAGTCAGAAAACAATGGTTGGTTTCAAATGAAGTCATTTAGCTGTAACTGTAACTGTTATTTTACTTAAGATATCTTTTCTAATTCCTAATGTTATTTCACAGATTGGAAAGTCTGAGTATTATGATGTAAGCAAAGGAGATCATTTTGCTGCCTGTGACATTTTTGTTTTTATCTCGTGAGAATTTTTAGATTTCTTGAGAGTGATAACAGTTTGTAAAATACATAAACACGCATAATGTAAAATACACAGTTCTACACTTTTAATTTATGGCGGGAAATCCAAAAAAGGTACTCAAAGACATTCTCAAAATACTGAAGTTTTAGCCATGTTTTTCAATTCCTCTCATCTCCTGTTTTCATTCCTGGGAAGTTACTCATCTGTAACAATCTTGCCTCTTAGACTTGATGTCTTGCTTAGGTCACACTTCCTTTTAAAGATGAGTACCAACACTTAAAAACCTGAAGTTTTTAAGGGAGCACATCTTTTGCTAGCTCTTCATCTTTATAATAATTCAAAAATCTTAATTAAACTCAATGATGTCTAGCAATCAAAAATTCACATAACCAAATATTTTTTGTCAGTGACAGATATCTGTTACTGGGTCTCCACCTTCTCCAGCATTGGTTATTTTGTAGGTTTACATAACAGTATGTACAATACTGTATTGTACATACCTTTTTTCTCATTCAGTAATTCTGTGTGTTACAGCTCTCTCTCCTCATATGGAAATCGTTCCAGGTCTGCAATTATTTCCCTCACACAATTCTGTTCTGGATCATTTCCATTTCTGCTATATGCCTTATGAAATTAGATGACCAATATTTAACAGTATAAGACAGAAGGGGTGTCACTGATTTATGTTTCACATTTTGCTATTCTCTACCTCCCAGTAAACACTTCTTATGACATTTTTATGCATTAAACATTAGTGCACATATAAAGACTTCTGCAAGACTAAATTTCATATTTTTGGTGAGAATTGTGAGTAGCTTTAGTTGTATTTCCCAGAACACATACTCTTCCATTTTCAGCATATATTTGCATAGACTGAAGCTGGTACCAATTTTTATTACAATGATTTAGTTTTCTGCCTTCATTGGAATAGTCTTATACTCCAGGATATTATTTTAACTTAAGATGTCTGGCTTCTTTTCAGCTGTGGATATGCTTTCCAAAAATATTAGTCAGCTCAACTTAGATAGATAGTGGAATTTTTTCTGCAATTATTTCTTTTTATATTTTCTCAAAAAAAGCTTCCAAGGAATATTTTTACCATGGTAATACACAAAAAAGTAACAGTGTCCAAAACTGAGGATCAGAGTTAACCAATTGAGATTATATTTAGGCATTTAACCATGCTGAGTATCTTTCACTTCTACAGTTCCTCAGCTGTAAAAAGACTGCTGAAAATTCAGGTTTTCAGACACTTGAATTTGGATCCAGGAGCCCTGTTTTAAATGTCCACTTCTGAAATCCTCATTCAAAGTCTTTACAAGAAGCAGCTGAGGAAACAAAATTTAGAAAAAATGTGTTTTGGTTTGTATTTTTTTCTTTGAACCAAATTTGGAATATTTTGAAAATCTTTTTCTAACCTTAAAAAGAACTTGCAGTAAAGATCTGTATGAAAATAATACATATTTCATATTGATATTAATTTTAAAATACTCCTGAGCTCTATTAGAAAACCCTGAACACAACTTTGCCAGATTTCTTTGCCAAAAGATCGCAAAACATGATAAATGAATTGCATTGCATCACAATTTTTCTCTACTGATATGAGAACAGCCTACTATGAAGGATGTTATTTACTTCAAAATGCTGGGGAAATGTCTAACAGAATAAGCAAAAGGGAACATTTAGAATAAATATGAGCAGGAAAAAAAAAAAGTAGTCTATCAACACGGGTCCAAGCATGAAACACTTCCAAAGGATGAGATGTAATCCTCGCCACTGGAACTATTCAGATTTAAGCCACACAAGTTGCATGGGAATATACAGCAGAGAAAAAACCCACACTGCCTTGAGCTGAATAGCATGAATGATATAATATGTTTTTTTGCCTCTTAAACCAAATACTGAGTAACAATGCAGGTGAATTATTATTTTTTTTAATTTTAAATAATCATTTATAGCAATTAGGGGACCTTGGAGTGCTGGTGCTTAACCTCACACAGACCTTTCTTCTACGCTTCCACGCTCACTGAACGACTAGTAGAATTTGTGCATCTACAGTTACTCTGTATTTACCCTGAATCTTTTCTCAGAAGAGTTTTGATAACATCTTTGTCATCAGAGAGGTTGCTTTGATGTTTCTTTTCTCAACTTCCTTTCCCTAGGAGTAGTTTTAACCCACTACGTGGCATATCAGACACAATTGTTCATCCTCTTTTAGTTGTTAATCTTAGCATATGACCTTTGCTGTTACATTCTCTCTTGCATCTCTTATACCCACTATTCTATATAACTCTGCCCTATTTTTGTAATTACTAATGTGTTCTTTCCAGTGTCTCCTTTTCATCCCTCACAGTGATCTCCAACCAACATTTGTCTCTTTCTGTCACCTGCCTTGGACAGTCCTGATGAAAGGAATGTCTGAAATGTTTTTAGCATTAGAAAACTAAAATCCAACCTCAATTTCTTTCTCAATGTCTAGAAGAAATATGTTTACTAACATAGCCAAACTTGAGGAGAATTGTCCTAGATGTTTAGTCATTCCTTTCTTTAGAAAGATGTAATTTTTTCTTACATGTTCATAATGTGTCTTATGTACTCAGAAATAAATAAACAAGATCTAGAAAGGCAGAAAGAAAAATTACAATCCCTTATTATAAACAAAAACTCATTCAGTGGAAGAGCTTCTTCTTGTGGATGGCTACTGCACCTTAAGTGCCTGCAACTGAATTCATCAGCTTTAAAACTCATTTATGTGTAAATAATTCTGGTTTACTTTACTTCATTTTCTCTCCAGTTACTGTAAGGGAACTCGAGAGTTGGCACCCATAAAGTTACCATCAGTAAACACAGTTGGTCACAGCATGAGACAGATGCTCAAAAGAACAAAACAGTATTGTTTATGTGAAGTCAATGAAATTGTGTCTTACAGCAGCTATGGTTATGGAATAGCAACTCAGAGATGTTAAATTTAAATAATAAGATATGACTGTTAGCAAAAGGGTTGGCCTCAGCACTGTCTAAACATTATTTGATTGGTGGGTTCTTACCTGGTCTTTTGTCCTCGATTATAATCATAGAATCGTAAGAGTCATTTTGGTTGGAAAAGACCCATAAAATCATCAAGTCCAACCATTACATAACTCTGCTAACTCCACCACTAAACTCTGTCCTTAAGTGCCACATCCACACATCTCTTAAACACCTCCATGTTCTTCTCTTTCTTGGAAAAAGTTCATTGAGTTATATAGAAAAAATACAGCACTTCAGAAATAAATTTCGTAGTATTTGTAATTTTTTATAATTCTGCTTTCTTACCTCCTTCCTTAGAACAGAGGGCAATTAGACTATGAACTGTATCCATCAATTCAAGCTGCTGCTTCTGCAGAACACTGTTATTAGTTGTTGCCTTGTTTAACTGCTTCTCTAATTCCTGGATTATGTAGCTTTGCCGAGTGACCAAACTCTGTAGATTCTCTTTTTCTTCTTTCAAAGTGTCCAGCTCTTCTTTATGTCTTTCTTCCATTTCTAAAATTTTGTGCTCAAGTAAACTAAAATAAAATAAAACATCAGCAGATATTATTTCATGATAACATATTTCACAATACAGAAAGTAAAGCTACTTTATCTTCACTGTAGAATTCAATACATAAATTATTTATTCTAAAATGTCACAACTGTTAATTCAGCACAACATTCTCCATCAAGCAGGTAAATATGATTGATCTCTAATGTTCCATATTGCAATTGTTTGCATAAAATGGTGCTTAAAAGTAAAGAGCATGGAACTACGTGTCTAGTTATTATAATTATCTAAGTGCATAAGCATATAGTCAGTAACAAATTTTTTATTATAGAGGTTCAAGCAGAAAAGTCAAAGGTAGGCAAAGAAGGGAGGCAGAAATGCAGGGCATTGAAGAAAATGTCATTAGTAGTATGGGTAGTTTAATTTGATGAGAGGTAAAAAATAAGAGTAAACTAAGGAATCTTTGTGAAGGGCTTTATGACTAAGTGGAAGTAGATAAGTACTAGGAGCTATCAAAGGATGTGGAACTTATAATAAAAATACCATTTGATGTGCTCTGTGAAGCTGGGAATAGAAATGTGTATCAGTTGAGTGCTATCTGCTTCCACATTTCACAGCTAATACCGATCAACAGTGAACAAGATGTTTTTTCGAGCCATTGTTTTGATGCTGTGGTGATGCAGTGGGTTTATGTAACAGAGTTTTGATAGCTAGGGATGGGAGGGGCAGCCTCTTGGAGGAGTCCAGGGGCTGTCCCAGCCAACTCCAAAAGGGACAACTGCTGGGCAGAGCTGAGCCAGTGAGTAATGTTGGTTGTGCCTCTCGGAGAGCAGACTGAAGAAAGGCACAAATACTGCACAACAGTATCTGAGAGAACTGAAAACGTGGGAGAAACAGAAGCCCCCAGAGTCAGTGCAGGAGGGCAGGAGGTGCTTCAGGCACAGTGCAGAAGCTCCTCAGAGCCCAGGAGAGGCTTGTGGTAGAGCATGTTGTTCCCCTGCAGCATCTGGGCATCACATAGAGCAGATCTCCACCTACAGCCATGGAGGAGGCTGCAGTGCAGCAGTGGATGTGGTCTGAAGGAGCCACAGCCCATAGAGAGCCCCCACAGGAGCAGCCCTGGGCCAGAGCTGCAGCTTGTGGAGAGGAGCCGGCAATGAGTCAGAAAGGCTTGGGGAGCTGCCACTTGTGGGGACCTGTGTCAGAGCAGGGCAGTCCCAACAGATGAACCATGTGGTATGGACTCATGCTGGAGCATTTCTTGAAGACTGCAGCCTGTGGGAAGCTGTAGGATCAGTTCAGAAAGAAAGGCATCTCGTGTGAGGAATGTCACAATGGAGCAAGGCAGAGTGACCATGTAGGAGGGGTATATGACAAAGCATAATTAGATTGACCTCAGCTCCCATTCCATTTCCATCCACTGCTCAAAGGGAGGAAGCAGAACATGGTGACTGTGGATGGCAGGTGTTTTTAGTTTGCTTGTAGTTTCTCAACGCTCTAATCTGTTATCAATGTGTAATAAATTACATTAATCTCCTATGTATTGAGTGTTTTGCCTGTGATGATAACTGGTGAGTGATCCCCCTGCTCGTATCTCAGGCAAAACTTTTTTCATCCTTTTTTCTCCCCCTGTCCCATGGAGGGGAAATGAGAAAGCGTGGTGGTTCTTTGTTGCCCATCAATGTTAAAATACCACAGCTAGGAGTTTAACAGAAAGATTTTATTAATATTAGATAAATAAATAAATTCATGCCCTCTACTACTTTCTTCTGCTTGGTAATTCCACTGTACATGCCAAAAGAGGTGTTTCTCCTACCCATAAACCAACTGGTTGTTACAAACTTCCCAACAAACTGCTTCCTGTCCAAGACAGTCTTAGATTTTATTTATTTGCACTCTTCCTCCACCTTTGTTTTTACTTCTGGGTAATAGATCAGTGGCAAAATGCCTGCATAATTTCAGGTCATTTAACCTAAGTGAAGAATGTAATAAAATCCATATGGAGTTGTTTCTACTAGATATCACAGAGCCTTAATATGAGCTGCTACAAATGATAACAATGCAAAGATTAAATTCAGGCCCTGGATTTGCTGTACAAGCTAGAGTAATATAAAACTTTTTTTTCTCTCTAAATAAAGGAAACCAAACAGCAAATCTCTTTATGAAATGTATAAATGCAGGACTTGCAGAGATATTGAAGAAATATACTTTGCAAGATCAACATATCTAGTTCTGTGAAAATCACAAGGATCTGAGCAAGAAGGAAGAAGAAATTAAAGGAGGGGAAGGGAAAACACTTTTTCTTGGAGCCAGCTTCATTCTCAAACACAAGGGTGAACATGATATTTCATTCTTAAAGTCTCATTAGTTGGTAACAAAAGCATAACAAGAATTTCTGTACTGGAATTTGATGATAGAAAGTTCCAATATGAAAAATGTGTAGATTTTAAAACCAAAGATGTTCAATTATTTTCACACCTTATCAGACACATGGATTATTTTTTTTAATCACGTGAACTCTAATGTTAAATATAATACCTATATACTCCAGATCTACTTGGATTTTTTGAAGACATTTCTGTGAAAGTCTTTGAGCTTCATTATCCTCAGATTAATTAATGAAGTTCGACATAAATGGTTGAAAATTTTCTGATGACAAAGTTATTTTTAGTCATAAATCACTATTTGATAAAATTTAAAAAGTTATATGTGAAATTTATTAGTTTTGTCCATTTTTTCATAAAATTATTAAAATTTTATGACTCTAGATTTTAATTTTTCTGATAGACTGGGAGTTCCATTGGTGTGCTATGGATCAGATCCCAGAGTAGACCCTCAGCACAGTCTGTGTTTGATTAGGTGCTAGATATGGCTACCTCCCGGTTTGACATTCTACTTAATATCCTTTTATGACAAGGTTACCCACTTAAAGGAAAAAGAGAAAGTAGTGGATGAGGGATTTTAACAAAGATTTTGATACTGTCTCTCACAGCATCCTTCTGGACAAAATGTCCAGTATATAGCTAGATATAAACACAACATAATTAGTGAACAACTGACTGAATGGTAGGACTCAAAGCATTGTAGTAAATGGGGTAACATGAAGCTGGTGGCATTGCTCCCCAGGGCTCAATTCTAGGGACATTTCTATTGAAATTTTTCATCAATGATGCGGACAAAGAAGCTGAGCGCACACTAGGTAAGTTTGCATATGGCACTAAATTAGATGATTCCCTTGAGAGTAGGGAGATCTTGATAGAACACTAGACAATAAACAGTCATATAAAATGTAATAAGAACAAATAGTGGATTATGCATTTGGGATGGTGTAATCTGAGATATATGTTTAGGTTGGGGGACAAGTGGCTGCACTGCTGCAGATGCATTTGGAAGTTTGGGCTAATGGTAACCTTCTTATAAGTCAACAGTGAGCCCTCGCAGCCAAAAGGGCCAACTGTATTAAGTGCATTAAGTACTGTATAGCTAACCAGTCAAAATAAGCGATTGTCCCACCACATTTAGTGTTGGTTTAGCTTCATCTCAAATACTGTGTGCTGCGCATGTTGGGGCTCCAGAATGTAAGGGGTAAAACTATTAGAATGCATCCAATTGTGGGCAACAACAATGGCAAGAGGTCTAGAGGGTACAACTTAGAAGTGTCTGAGGATACTTGGTTAGTTGAGCTTAGAGGAGGCTGGGAGCTGACTTCATTGCTTCTTCATGAAGGATGGGAGATCAAGGTGCTGATTTCTCTCTGGTGAAAGATGACAAAACAGTAGGCCTTAAAGCTGCATCAGGGGAAGTTCAGATTGTATATTAAGAAAAGAAAATCTCTAAATAGAGAGTGGTCAGGCACTGGCTCAGGCTCTCCAGAGAAGCTGCCATGTTTAAGTCTGTTCAAGAACTGTGTAGATCATGCTCTTAGATATATGGTTAAATTCTTAGGATGCCTTTTGTGGAGTCAGAAGATGGATTTATGATTACCATAGGACCCTTAAAACTCAGGATATTCTATGATTCTTACAATTCACAAAAAACATTCAGCCTTGACAATGTGGAAGAAAAAAAAAAGATGCCATATTCATATTACCTTATAGTTAAACAGTAGGTAAAAATAAAAATAGTTCCCTTTGTTTTTGCCCATGTCTCAGTACAAGGCATTTCCTTAACTCTACAGAACCTACTTGCATGTCCAAATTTAAATGATTTCCATACCTGAATGATTTTCAATTAAAAGATAGACTTCACAATACGTACATTGCATTGTTTCCCACCGTAGCCCTAAGAGCACAGTAAATGAACCTATGGAGATGACAGTCTTATTTGTAGCAACACTGGAAACGTCAAGCAAGGACGAAAATGAAAATGTTTAGAGCTTCCCTGTTTGGCATCTACAGAGACAGCAAACAGATGTTTTACAGCTTTAGGAATAATATATCCTAATATTTATGAGTGGTGTTTTGAGAACATGTGGTGGAAAGATGGGATTGTCAAGACACTTGGTTTCTTTACAGTTTTCTATGTAGATTAAAATTCTTGTTATTATAAATTGCAAAACTAAGCTATTTTAAGGAATGCGTATGCATTTGTGCAATGATCTTTCCATAGCCACAAGTATACCACGGATAAGAATAAGTCCTGAGGATAGGACCACTCTCTATATTCCTAGGAGGGATCTATAACAACTGCATTTAATTTTGTTTTACTAAGAATCAATGAGAAACTGTTACTCAAAGCTCTGATGAACAAAAGCAAAAATTTAAATAAACTGGAGACTTTTGTACTGGTATGTTCCAAAAGGAATTAATTCTTAAACAGCATGAGAAGAGCTGCTCTTACGGACTTTGACTCCAACAGGGACAGATTTTTTCACATATATTATTAAATTAATATATATTATAGACCATTTAAATACCAGAAAGTTCTAGAAACCTCATCAAGAAATCTTTAAACAGGTTGAAACCACTTACATAATACATCTAGATTTTTTTAAATGGTTGTCAGAGCACTCTAATGTGGAAAGAAGAAAGAATAAAAAAATTCTAAAAGGCAAATAGCATGAAGAAAGAACTTTGTTGACTTCTTGGTAAACAAATTCTAGCCATTTTTCAAAATTCATTATGAAAACTGAGTTGAAAATATTTCTACTAGTTTTCATTAATGACCATTTTTGACATAAAAATAAAAAAAAGCTTGTCTTTATACCAGTTAAACAATCAGTAAACACTGAACATAATTGTACAACATTCTTTGATATGGAATGCCACTGATATGATGAAATAACTGTTTCCTTTCTACTTCAAGTTTACTGTACAATTTTCTTATAGGTCTGAAAACATTACTGACCTAAACAAATGAAACAGTCATGGGAACTATAAAAAAAAAGTCACTATTCACTAGAAACATCATATCTATATACGCATACACACACAGACATATACAAACATGTATGTGTGTTTTAAAAATTGTAGCTTTCCATTTGGGGGAAAATATCAAGCATATTGGGAACACAATGAAGTTATGAAGAACAAAAAAATGTTATTCATATGGGTAAGTATCAATATAATCCATTTGAAAATGGCTTTTTGGAGTTATTTTCTAGAAGACATTTAAATAAAAAACAAAATCCTTAATTTTCCTCCAAAGTAACCATGTTTTATTGTACAATGTACTGAGATTCATCAGGCTGGGAATCTATTTTCAACAAATGATGTGTTAGCTTTGTCAAGATATAAGCCAGTGATATGCCTTGATGCAACTGTGCTGTGTTCAGGTGATTCAGAAAAAGCCCTCTGAGGATGCTGAGCAAGGTGGAAGGCCAATACAGAAGTCAGAGAATGATTTCCAGCGAAAACTACTGTCGGTTTGAAAGGTGATGAAGGAGAACATGTAGAAAGCACTCTTGTAGGTCTCAAGGGAGGAAGGAAGTCTGGTTTAGACAATCTGCCTTATAAGCTACATAGTTTATTCACTAATCCATTCCAGACCATGGCAGTTTAAGAGAGCTCTTTTTTTTTTTTAAAAAAAAAGTCTTTGTTTTCAGAGGCCTCAGTTTAGACATGTGGGAACAGGATATAGACCAGATCTTAGAGATGGACATCTTTTGCATTTAAACAGTCTTTAAAAAAGAAAACCTAGACTTATTAGAAATACAGATAAAATCATTTACTTTGTTAAGCTGTTCAATAAATAAAGACAAGTAACATCACACTACGAAAAATTCTTTGGCTGTATATATGTGTTTTTCTTGTATTAAGTGTGTATGGGAAGATAAACAGGTAGAGAACATACATGCCTATATTTGAGTGCAATAATAGTATTTTCTCATTAAGATACTGCTTTGTAGCTGCTTGTACATGAATGAATTTTTCCATGAATTTTCAGGTGCTGACTACCTGTACTTAAGTAGGTGGACTAATTGGTTTAATCAGATATTAAAAAGTATCCCTATAGTTCTTCAGGCTGAGTTATTTAGCCTCAGCCTTTTTTTCATTTCAGTTATAAGACAATTCCATTGAAATCACAGAAACAAAGTGAATAAAATGGAGCTAGATTTACCTTTTTACATATGCAGAGCTTGCAAAAAAAAATCAAATATACTGTGTATCTTCATCTTTTCCACAGTCAAATGGTAATTCATCATTTTTAAGTAGATCTTTCATATGATGACAGTTCTTATACTGAATGTTACTGTAGTTTGATTTTCTGCAAATTCAAGTTGGAATCTATGTTTAAATGTCATGCCTGCTATTTACTACAGAAAGATCCAGAATGCATTATGATTTTCCTCTTCTGTTTCAGAAGTGAACAGAAAGTTGTTTTCATATTTGCATAATGAAACAAATGGCACATAAGTTAAATGCAGCTAGTACACTATGGAAAAAAAGAAAAAGGCTCCAAAGAGCACTTAAGCAGGGAAATCTTTCAAGAATAAATTAAAATAGCATTTAAAAAGCCCTTGTGGGATTAAAAATGGCAATGCAAGAAACCACCATTAACATTACAGTGGGTGGGAACCCGCAAGAGTAAATTATTTATGGCATGAGAGCATTCAATAGAAACAAGATACTGGGGCAAATGTGACTCTACTTATGCTATGGAATATCTTTCACTTCAGTGGGATAAAATGAAAAAGTTGGCCACTCTTCCCAGCAGAGGCAGGAAGTAAAGAGTCTAAGGCCAAGAAAAGATATATTTCTGGTCTAAAAAACATGAAACGGTCCCCTGTTGATATGCAGTACTCATTGTATATAAGGATAATATACAAAGTACTGTAGTGTATCAACAATCACTTACTATTACTATAATATTTTGTATTTATTTTGTCCAAAATCCAGTTCTTTGAAAGTGATTAAGATATGTATTTTTATTTTATATGGAGGAAAATTTAGCACAGAAATGATCTCCACACAGTGCACCATCTGTTTAGATTACATTTTGGATTGTAATAGTTCCTGCACTCATTCCCACTGTAGCGTACACCTACTGCAGAAGAAAGGCCCTTTGCAACAAGTTTCAGTCCATGTAGGCAACAAAAATATAATGACTTCTCCAGTTTATTGATTTGAAAATGATGTCATATAGATGAACAAAGTCATTTTAACTGCAAAGAACGACTCAACATCATCTGATGAGTAATCTATAAACACTGTTTAAGCAAGCTAAAAATCATTGGTATGATCAGTAACCTATTACCTCCTGAAATCACCGAGATTCATCCCATAGTGAACTTGACACACATATAACTGATTTCAAGATCAAGACCTTACAAGACTAAGATTATGCAGTTCTTTGTTATGAATAGATGATACAGAAGATGATGATTCATATTTTAATGTAACCATAATGCTACCCTCTCCCTAATTTATCAGTCCCAAGGACACAGCAGCAAGACATGGGAAGTGCTTGCCAAGTTCCTGCTTTACAATAAGATGAAAACCAATGTAGTTTTACCTCTAATACACAAACACCTTTAAGAGAAATACTGGGCTCTTAAATGTTTCTTTTTAACATACCACCACACCTCCTTTTCCTAAATACCTAGCCAGACCATTTTGCCATGACACAGACTGTTTCATCATAATGTCAGTCAAGTCAAAGGTCAACTTAAGTCAAATTTATTTGTTTACTGACATGAAGGCTTTACACCCTGACACATGGCTAAGATAAATAAATTCAGATTATTGAGTACACGAGACATCACATGAATGACTCAATCTCTGGATCAGGATCAGTCAGTAAATTTTTGTTGCTAAACAGAATACAACAGATAAAAAAACAAGTATTTACATACTTAAAAGCCAATATTTGGGTTAATCTCAAATTGAAATAGGTTTGTAAAACATGTAAGTTTGCCTCCCACACAACAGCGAGATAACACTTTCCACCAACTACAACATCCGATATACACAATTTAGATGAATTACTTAACTTCTGAGGAACTGGAGTCCAAGGTAATTCCATACTCAACTATACATACCTCCAAAGGAAATACACAGAGTTCAAGAGTTTCGAATATAATTCAATTTCTCCAGGAAAAAAAACAAACACATTTGGTGGAATTAATCTAATCCCCCTGTTTATAACAAGTGAATTGCCAGTTTTCATAACTAGTAGCACTCATAGCATATTATTTTCAGCTAAATATATTCTTTGCAATGACATTCTTGCCTTCATTATCTGGTTCCATGTTCTTTGCCTTTTTCCTGTTGCTTCATGCTATTGATAATCTCTGTTCTCTCTGCTTACACCTGGTTGTTACAGAGATAGGTATATGAAACAGTTTTCCAGACAGGCAACCAAGAAAGAAAATGGCTCTAACCCACTGTACTGGGTGCCTATGTACTGGACATATTTAGGGCTTGGGACTGTAGAACAGGAGGCTGACAGGCTCCTCTGGGCAGAGGCCAGGGCAGCCCCTTCTCAAACATGGCCAGTCCCACTGCAGGACATCGAAAGCCCAGCAGCAATAGTGGTGGCAACTTTGTGAGAATATGTTTAGAAAGGGAAAAAAACCCACCACATCAGTGAAGACCAAGGAAAAAATGTGAAGCAAACAACCGTGTGAACATCATGGCTTGAGAATATGAGGGCAGGAGGTGCTCCAGGCACTGGAGCAGAAGTTCCTAGGCAGCCTGTGGAGAGGTCCATGGTGAAGCTGGCCATCCCTCTGCCCATGGGGTACTCCCACAGTCAAGCAGTCCTGTCCTGAAGGACTGCAGCCCATGGAAAGGAACTCAGTGGGAGCCAGGGGAAATGGTAAGGAGAAGAAAAGAACAGCAGAGACAAACTGTGATGTCCTGACCCCAGCCCCTGTTGACCATCCTGCTGTGCTGCTCAGGGTAAAGGATTTGGAAATGAAGGAGTGAAACTGAGCCTGGGAACAAGGGGGGAAAATGGGGGAAAAGTGTTTTTGCTTTTATCTTTGTTTCTCACCATTCAAACCAACTTTAACTGGCAATAAATTAATTCTTCCCTAAGTCGAGCCTGTTTTGCCCATGACAATAATTGGTCTCCCTATCTATCTGGATTCACAAAGTTTTTTTATCTTATTTTTTCTCCCAGTTGAGTTACGTAGAATGAGAGAGCAACTAGGTGGGTATCTGGTGGCCAACCAAGGTCATCCCAGCACCCCTGGTCTGAGATCCTGGATCGCTAAATGCCACAATTTTAGGTACTCACAGAAAGCCACCAAACTCAAGCTTTAGACATATTTAGCCATCAGTTCCCTCTTGCACTGCTGTTTAGCTGACTTGCACTGTCAGTGCCTCAGTTACCATGTACCTCAGTGCAGAAGCTAAAGAGTAAGAGTATGCTGGTGTATGAAGTCTACCTCACAAATGCTGAATTTAGGGCATTTGCAGAATTCAGGAAGATAACTGTAGCACAAAAAGGAACAACACTGGAACTTCTTCTGAACACTGGATTTATTCCTTCATAAGTTAAGCGCTGCTGAACAGTTGTTTTTTTTTTCCCTTTTTATCATGAAACCCAAATGTTTTTAATTATTTTTTTAAAAAAGCATGGCTCCAAGATGCAATATAGAATGAAATGTTATACTTAGTGCAAAGAGAGAGGAAGGTTCTTCTACATGCTAGATATTCATAACCATTAAATTTAGAAAATCTTCAGCAGTTCAACTATTTTTATTGCATGTAAAAATAGCTAATGACCTCACAATTTCTTCGTCTGCTTGAAAATACTCATCCAAATTATCCTTATGTTTTTCAGTTGTGGACTTATGACTGAGTTGTCGTGAAACAAATTGAGATATGAACTTACAGTGCAAATGAAAAGCAGCAGAATTCATCTAAACTATACAGGAGCTAGTACAATGTAAGTTAAGTTCACACTAGCTCTTTCAACCATTACAAAAAATATTATCTATGCTTTCTACTCACTGTATTTATTTTTTTTATTTCATCAGTTACTTAGAATATAGTATGGAGAAACCACTTTATAATCAACAGAGAAAGAGTTTAAGAGATCAATGAATTATTCTCACCTGTTTTTCTCATGAATTTTCAGGATTTCATTTGTCTGCTGTAGCAGCTGTTTTTCTAGCTTGTATGTCGACAGTGAATTTTCCAGTAGCTGAATTTCAAGTCTGGATGTTTGATTTAGCACCTTAAAGATAAATTAAAAACATTAACACTTATAATATCCCAATTGTGTTGCCATAGCAATGTAAACATATTGCAATCCTTCTCTTCTGATTTGATGATTTATTAGAAATAACCCTCATTTCTAAATCTTTTTCTTTAAACTCAGCTGCTCAACTAGCGCAAATGAACTCAATCAGTCTACACTGATACGTAACAGCTGATACTCTGGAACCCTGTGTGCTGTAGAATAGTAGTAGTCTCAGAGAAGGAGGAAAGGTGACTGCCAAATAAGCTTTATTTCAATGGAAAGAGCAAGGGATATACTTCAAACATACATTTTTATAAAGCATGCGTAAACTAGAAGAGTGCAAATATACTTGAATTTAAGCCAAAGTGTTGCATCTGCTGTTTTGTAAATGGAGCTCTAACTATAGTTTTCCCCTGAGATCTCTCTTTTGTAGTGTTGGCAGAAATCTGGTGTCTGCTTATGGTATCACCACTTGCCCCATTACGTTTTTTTTTTTTTTTTTTAAAGCTGAAGGCTGTAATCTTAAACACTGCTTTATACAATTGTCTTTAACCTTAGTGTGGTCTGAATCAACAAAACAAATTTTGTTAGGTGCATCAGACTGAAAGAAGATATTCAACCAGATGGAAAAGAATAGATGCTGAATAATAGTTCAGAAGTGAAAATAAAACCAAGAATGAAAGCAATAAAACTAATTACGATGGCTGATTTTGCTTATATATCATCTTTCATTGCAAAGATTCTGGAGAAGCATGTACCAATATTTTTGTAGGTAAATGTGAACACAACAGCTGTGAGATGTAATCACTTCGGGAACTGGACTCCTCCCTAATGGAACCTATCAGACCTTTCTTGGAAGGCCAAATTTCAGTCTCATCACAGGATTAAATAGTAACATTTTTTTTAATGTATGGTTAACAGAAATTTATGTTACAGAGCATAAAGGAAAAAAATGGCTCTCAAACTCAATCTACACAGTGCTTTATTTTTGTTTGAAGTTCTTGATACTCACAGAGTGACTTGAGTTGGCCTTTTAATAGGGTACAGTGGTTCAAAAGAAAATGGAATTCACCTGTGTGCAGCTATTTCATTGTTTGAGATGTATAGATTTGTAAGTGCCAGGAGGCATCACTACAGTTTGAAAGGGACCCGGTAGGAACTTACGTACTGCAAAAGGTTGGCAAGGATCAAGGAGACAGAAAGGCACCAATAGATTTTCAAAGAGGATATATCTGTGGAGTGGCCTACATAGTTCTCACTATCCTACTGTTATTAAATGGCATTACATTAATCTTCCTCAAGTTGAGTATTTTTGCTCATGATGATAACTAGTGAGCAATCTCCTGTCCTGATCTTCATCAAAGAAGTTTTACTTTCTCCATTGCCCTGCTGAGTCAGTAGAGTGAGGGAGTGGCTTGTGGCACACTTGGCAACCAGCCAAGGACAATCCCCTACAGCCATGGAAGTGTCTGTCTGTCTCATCATTGCCAACAGCAGCCTCAGTTTTCTAGCCTTCTGCACCATGTTTTTCTGATTGCTAGTAGAGGCAGGCTCTACAAGGACACTCCCATACTGCTGAGAGTCAAAGTAGGAAATGTGTCGCTGGGCTGGAAGTCAGAGCAAGGACTGCATGTAGATACCAGTTGGTATCCTGAGCATCCTTTAAATTTTTCAGCTAAATGTATAGAATAAGAAGGAAGTCACTGGTGGTGCTTCTACCTTGAACTGATTCCTCAATGGAAAACTGAGACAGGGGCAATGTATATATTTTCCCTTACATACCTGGATGAGGGAACAACAAATGAGTTTGCAATGCCTATGCCTAAGGAGGTCTTTTATACCTCCTCCTACACCTTTTTCCCTGCTAAGCAAGTGATATTACAGTCCTTGGCAGATCTTCACAGCTTCTGTTTCCATTTAGATATTCTGTTGAATTTAGATATATTTATTGTATTGATTTATATATTCTATTGACATACTGTCCCCAATATTTTCATAAGTTACTATGGTATCTTTTTGAAGTTGTGGTCATTTCAGATCTCCACATTCTTTAGTGGATGTTGGTCTGCTGATCGAGATGTAGAAGAAAAGGTACCTCTGTAAGGCAGTGCAGCAACAGCTTGTACCTATCATTCCTAGCCAGAATTATTTAGAGCATCTGTCTTTCATAATTGCTGCAGCTTCTCAGTGTATTGTAATGCAGTTTCATAACAACATGGTAATGATATTTTAAATGTGAATAAGAACATTATGATCTCAAGAAGTACATATGCTACTAGAACAAACCAAATAAATGCAACACATAAATTCCTCTGTAACATACCACATGCTAGGAAGATCAGAAATAAATAAGCATCTTAAACTGACAGAAATCAAAAAGCAAAAAGCTGTATGTTGCAATAAGCCCATGAGGAAACTGTACTCTGTATTATAACAATGATATACTTGTCACTTGAATCAAATGTGTGATTTTAGTGCTAGGAATTATATGGAGATGTCTCTTCAAATTCATGCAATATTATGCAATTTTGCAATAGTGTTTTATAAAAAAGCTGATGCTTGTCCCTCTATCATCACGCTGTAAAAGCAGCTGATGTACAACACCTTTCAGCTAGAAACATCTTGCAAAAAATAAACCTTACAAAAATAATAGAGGCAAACAATAATGAAGATCAAAGGCTCTGTTTTAGCCTGAAACTCATTATCTAGCTTGACACTTGTATCATTCACAGTTGGTAACCGAGCTATTAATTTGAAGTCAGTACTGATTTAGTTTCCCAGCCATTCCAGCCTGCCTTACACACCTAGAGCTATACAAACTATACAAAAACTATATACAAACTATACAAAAAATGAAATCTAAAGAAAAACACATAAAAATGTTAATTGCTGCTGTTCATACCAACATGTAAGTTTCTTGGAAACCTGTGTTGAAATGTTCTGCATGATGATGTACTGGATAAGAGGAAGGATGGGGAAAATTCCCAGCAATTAGCAGCTTTTAGGAAACTGCTCTGGGAACATACCTGTGTTTCAACATCCGTGAGTTTTCTTGTCTGCTCTGCTGTCTGGCTGAGGAGGCTGGTCCCTATCTCGAGCATGGTGGCAGTGTGATTCTGCACAGCATTCTGCTGCAGCTGCACCATCTCTGATTTCATGTTTTCCACAATGTAGTTCTCAAGCTGTAAAAGAAAAAAGGTTGTAGTTGTGGTTTTTTTTTTTACCTGCTTCTGGTGACATAAAGATGCATATCTGGCATTCTTGCCAAAAGGGGAAATTTCAACATTTTTGAGGGTTTTCAGCTGACCTACTGGGGCAAGGACCTGACTTTCTGGTAGTCCCTTCCAGTCTCTGAGTCCCCCTGCTTACCCAAGTAGCACAGCCTGCTGGCATGCAGCCCTGCTTGTCTCCATCTGTGTCAAAGTTGCAGCAAATATTTCTGGTAAAGATCTTATGGCCATTCCAAAATGACCACCCAAAAGAACAAAGCTCACCACAGGGAAACTCCAGGTCCTGTTTGAACATTATAACATGTGAGCGGAAGAGATCCTACCTTTCCTGGATTGTTGCTATCTCACAGTCATTCAACAACATGACATTTTACTGGGCTAGATCTCCACACAGCGATCCACAAACTCAGCAACAGAAGCCCAAAAATTTGTGAAGGAACAGAGACAGTGTCATGGGAATAAGAGAAGGAAGTTGTTGACCAAAAACTATTGAAAGCTGTTTTGCTCCTTTGCTTTTATAGCCTCAAAATAATTTGGTTTTCTTTTACATTCAGTTAAAAAGAATGTGAGTTAGGACTCTCAAAATAAACTGGGCACCCCAAAGGGAGACACTTTTTGTTTTTGTTTTAGTTAACATAGGCAGGGTCATTCCCTTCTATCCACCTAGACCTCTGCCCTGTCACAGAAGACTATGAAGCAGGACTAGCCTACAACATGAAGAGATTGTTCCATGTATAAGCCTTGTTCTGCCATCTTGCTCCACAAAGTATTAACACAAATTAAAATGGTTTGGGGCACTGGCTGCAATACATTCCACTGAAATAAGCTGGAATATAGCCAGTTTACACTCCTTGAAGATTTGGGCCCCAGTTTCATTTGTGACTGATCATGTTTTTATGGCTAGCTGATTCCAGACTTAAGCAACCACTCTTTACCTAATAATTTTAACTACACTGGACCTCCTTCTGCAGCAGTAAGGATGTTTCATTGTGAAAGATAAGCTGCACAACTAAATAGTGAGAGCCAGATGGAGTTGATTTAATGGCTGAAGAAAAGAACAGGAGACAGAAATACAGTGCATGATTAATAGGAAGGGTTGCTTTCATCTTATCTACGAGCATTCCTGTGCTGATGGGTAACTACTGTAAATGTTCTAATGAGACACATCAGCTGAACTTACTGAAGATTTCTCACAAATTTGATCACTTATGTTTGCCTCTTATTAGTTTCAAAAACATTTTTACAGAAAAGAATATTGCCACACTGTAAGGTGTTTTCTGAATGAGACAGCTGTGGGGTTTTTTTTGTTGATTTTTTTTGTTTATTTGTTTAAACCTCAGTTTGGAAAAACAATTAATGCACGCGATGGTCAAAAGTGGACTTCCTGTAACTTCAGAACACAAAAACTTCTGCTTGAATTGTCAGGTGACCCCTCTGGTCTAGAAACCTGCAGTGTTTTACGTGGCAGGGAATTTTTTAATATAATATTTAAATGAGAGTTAACAGCCAAAGAAAACTGATTGCATTGCAGAACAATGCAGTGAATATCTCCATTTTCCACTGTCAATGTAAGTTCACTGCTCTTTTTTATTTTATTACTGAGATGTTACAGATATTAAGATAGTTCAAGGGAGTTTTACAAATCTATCATATTTCTACACCATGCTTTTATGTTCAGTAATATTTTGCCTTTATATCTCTTTCACATCAGATGGTTTATTTTTAGCCATCCTTTGTTTCTTGGTGGTTTTATAACAAATTTATTTCCAAGCTATCCTTTGGTTGCCAGTAATGCCTGTGAAAGAGCTCCAGAAAAGGGGATAGTTGCTCTTCTCCATACTGTAGTTCAGATACTGGAATACAAGAACAGGAAGTTCAAATTTCTCCCATAGCATTAAACTCCTGTTCTGTGCCCTCAATTCCTGGTACAGCCCAGAACTGGGTACCAACACATCACAAATTTCCATGCATCTGATGTCTTCTTTTTTCCAGATAGGCTTATAGCATGTATGCATTGTGAATGTGCCGTGCATTATTTGTTCAGCTTTCTGAAACTGCCTCACTCACTGTGTAAACTATGTCATGCATGTGTGCTATAGATGTTTCGAAAAATCCATTCAAAATTATAGTGGCTAAACTCATTACACAAAAAATTCAGAAATTAGAAATTTTCTCACACCAATAAAAAGGAACATGGATAAGGAAAAAGACATGTAAAGAGACAAAAATATTTCTATACTTCTAATGAGATGCTTTGCTTGCTATTTTGCTAATGTTACAGAAAGGATTGCATTTGAAACATACTGTGTCTGTGTGGAGTTACAGCAAGTTTTAGCTAGCAGGAGGACAGGCATAGGTTGAGTCATATTGGATAACTTGTACTTCTAGTTATTGTAGTCTAGCACATTCCCTATGGTATCCAGTCTTGGGCAATTGCTCTTGTTTATTCACCCCTAAACCACACTGTGGTTGAATCTGGGACTGTCTCATTATAACAACAAAGCTGACTATCCTGTTTCTGAATTAATCAGTAAATGCTTTTGTAAATATTTGGCGTTCGGTAGACTGCCACAATAGCTTCTCTGAGCTCATCTTTGGAGTACCAGGAGCTGTTCACTCAGGCGAAGGAAAGTAGAAGTTTGCTTAGCAGATTTATTGGTTATACTGACCCTACTAAAAGTCACATTGACTCCAGTAGGCCAAGATTTCACCTATCATTTTTATTGCAGAAAACCAGTATTTACTAGGTTCATTATTGACACATTCTGAGTTTTTTTTCTGAAGCCTTACATTTTTTTGAAGGCTTTGTATTGAGTTTATTGAACCTTAGACTGTGCTTAGTTAACAGGGATAACATCTATTTAACAGGTGATAGATAAAAGGATCCTTGCTTGGTGACCTCACCAAAAATAAGTGATACACAGAAACTCATTCACAAGAGTAAGTCTAAGAACACTTAGGTTCTTAAGTCTTTGAGAATCTGTTCATGCCATAAATAATTTCAATTTGTCCAGAGATTCTGCATTAAACAGTCAGTATGTCTTTTCAGGTGCATGTACTTTTTATATTTGGATTTTCAAATCCTTATGCTACTAGTTATTCTTATTTCAGTTACTTTTTGTTGAAAAAATGAAACAGAATTCTTTCCTACATTATTCACCCCCATTCCACCCTTCCCACTGCATGGCTTTCTATTGTTCATTGATGTCCCTGTTATTAACTTGGATGCATCTGCTTTCAGTAAGACTCATTATGTTGTACAGGAGTTTTCAGAAATGCAGAATTACAAGTGGGATGCATAATAACATTATAACATTCTCAGATATAAAACTGTCAGAAGGTTCAGTGTTATTGTTTAATAAACATTCCAGAGGATTATGCTTTAAAAGTATCTAGCTTTTTCTGGACAATGTTTATTGAATAATCTTCATAGAAACCACCCAAACACTAACAGAACTATTAAAATGGAAACTGCAACTTAGGGCCTAAGTAAATGATGATGGTTTGTGGCAGATGGCTTATAAATAAAATAAGAGGTTTTTCTTTTACTTTGATCAAGTACTGTTGGTCTCATGTAATTATATGGTACGGACTGCTATGATATCCAGATGATGCTAGGCTTTCATATGCTGCCTTTGCACGAGAATGCAAGTAACAATACGCTGCTTTCCCTCTCCTACCATTAACCGTATATTGCACAGCATTTGTAATAATAGAAAGACAACACACCAGTGATATCAGAACTTTTCTGTCTTGTCTTGCTTTCCATACGTGAAGATGTACAGTAAAAATGTATTACTGCAACCAATTAATGCTCTTTTCTCAATTTTTCTGTCAGAGTGGGTGATCACACCCTCCACACCAACATTCTGCATCAGGGAGTCATTTGAAAGTAATATTTGTAGCAACACGAAAGTTTTATTTTACAAATACATAAACCACATCAGTGGGAATTTCAAATATACAGAATTTCTTTGAATTTTGCAAAATTGAAGGAGTTAGGAAGAAGCTTATCTCTAAGACAGTCAAATGGATAGGATAGGATAGGATAGGATAGGATAGGATAGGATAGGATAGGATAGGATAGGATAGGGTAGGGTAGGGTAGGGTAGGGTAGGGTAGGGTAGGGTAGGGTAGGATAGCATACCATAGCATAGCATAGCATGGCATGGCATGGCATGGCATAGCATAGAATAGAACGGAACAGAGTGGAATGGAATAGTTCTAGCCCAACCAGCTGATCACAGATTTTCCTTTCAGATAAAGAAAAAGATGACTATGCATTTTTTCAGAAAAAAAATCAGTTATAACAGATGTAAAATATTATTTTAAAACACATAAACTTTCAGCTGCTTCCGGGTTCAGTAAAGTGTCTACAGGAATTTCGTGTCCAGCTCAGAATGTTGGACTTCAAGATGTATGTTACTTTCAAGGAGACTTAAGATGATTAAAAATAGCCACAACTCTGGAAAACCAAACAAATCAGGAATGTTTAACTTAATGAAATGGTTAACAGCAAAATAACTAATTATAAGCATGTAAGGCTGCAAAGAGAAAGAGACTCATGTTTTCCATATCCATGAAGCAGCAGTATATGAAGTTCAACATTTTCATTTAAGACAAATGTTTTAATAACAGTAGAGGTAGTAAAATACTAGTAGAAATTTTGCTGGAAAACTGAAAACTCCATCAGTGAGGGTGTTAAAAGGATGATATAGGTAAAGATCGGAATGAATAAGTAGTATTTTATGATTCTTTCTTATTTTTTCATTCTCATTTTTGTATTGTTTTACTTCAGCCCTTAAGCTTACAGACTCAATTTTTGGAATTAAACTCTATAATATAACTATTACTGGACTGAGACGAATTTGGAATGCTCATCTCCTAAGAAAACACTCTGAACAAAGTCAATAAAAAAGAGCGTTCTCATCATTGATTAAAACCAAAAAAATTTAAAAATGTATTAAAATAAATCATAATTATATAAATAAGAGAAACTGTTCTGTACAGACAGCAAAATCAAGAAAGCCACTGAGGATGTTTCTGAATGTATGTATATGTGTCAACAGGGATGTCGCCTGCAGACCCATCTGAGAAAGTCCATAAAATCATAGAACTGTTTTGTACTCAAGTTACTTAGGCTGCTTGAGAGATGGCAGTCTCTGAAAATCAGTCAATTTGTGGATATTTGAATGTGTCAGTGGTGGCTTGGCATTTCTGTGCCATGTTTATGTTACACAGTAAAGTACATTAAATGTAATAGGTAATAATAGATAATGATGGTGAAATAATGCTGTACACTGTATGATATCCCACTGGAATCTTGAGAAACTGGAAGAAAAACTATTTATATTAAACACTGTACTTAATATAAATTGAAATAGTCCTTTCTGTGTCAGTCAAGACAATACATAGGGAACACAGAGTTCTTTGTTTCAAGACATCAGAAGACCTCCCTGGTTACATTTACTCAGTAGTATAATATTCAATATATGAGTAATTTTGGGAAGCGAGAAGTATGATGAAGTATCTGGCATATCAAAGACAGAGTATTGACATAGGCAAAGTATTGATTTTACTGGCCTGATAATTCAATCTGTGCTTCCTACGAAGGCATCTTCAAGACATCTTTCCAAATTGTTTTCTGAGTTTCATATCATTCTAAAAGCTTTCCTGCTTTCAGGAAAAAGCCAAAAAATCAATATAAATGGAATTTATTTTTCATTTCAAATGTGGTTAGTTACAGTCATTGCAAAAGTATACAACACATTTTAAAGATTAATTTCAATTACTTTTACATGAATATTACATCTCTTGTTTTTTTAATCTTAAGATTTAATGAAACCAATAAGCAAAATAACTGAGAATCATATCAAATGTTATTAAATAGTCCCATAAGGAAGCTACTTAGAGCAACTAAATTAGAACAATATGTTCTTATTTTCTACTGATTAGTGATATTTCTGGTTCAAAGAATTATCTGGTTTAATGTTAATCTTTAAAAATTTTAAGCAGGGACAATTGTATTTTTCTTTCTTAATCTAAATTTTCAAATAACTTAATTCTATAAACAATACAGTTGGCTGCAAACATGACCCATCCCTGATATTCACTGAAGAGGAAGGTATGATTCTAGAAAAGGCAATGTCTAACATATTGCCCTAAACAAACAAATGAATCATGGGAGGGATTTTTTAAAATATAGTTCACTGTGTAAGTGTGGAACTAACTCATTTTCTTTGGTGAAGACACCTTCATGAGTAGTACTTTTTGGAATGACTGATTTTGTAACAACTTCTGTATAGCTGAGTGTTTAGACATATTGTGTCTTATTCCTGAGGAAAGGCATACTGTTTCTAATCAAAATAAGCTGCAATCAAGCATCTCCTTACTACATTACATAAGGTCTTTGAAAAATGTAGCTTTCAACTGCATAAATAGTACTGGTCGCTGTATTACACTGCCAGCATATAGCTAAACTTTCAGTGAACCTGGGAAACTGTAATATAGTTTGGAGTCAACACATACCTTTTTATTTGTCTTACAGAAGGTAGTATAATGTTTTAATACTGTTTCACTATTTTATTTCTAATTATGGTTGGTTTCTTACACTCATCACTATGACATCTAAGCATATTTTTGGTATTCTGTGTATGAAACACTTTACCAAGAATGGTTATGAGATTAAGACTCAGCTGCATATTGCTCTAGTCCCTGCACAAATTTCTTCTTTCTATATTGCCTGATATAAATATCATAGAAGGGGAACCTCTTTCTTCATTTCCAGGAACTGTGCCTTCAGCTTTTAGATCCTCTCTGATGAAGAAATCCTCAAACCATTTTATTACATTTGTCTGTGTTTCACGTGTAGTTGTAACTTCCTTGGAGAACACCCTTCTTCTGCCTTTTGTCAGTGCCTAATTCAAGAGCTCAGAATCAGCTGAAGACCCTAGGCATTGTATTATGACAATGACTGCCAAAAATCTACTGTCTTAATTTTGGGTCTTTACTGATTTTTAAACCATAATTGGGAAATATAGATACACTAAAACCACCCAGAAAGTACTGCAAATTCTGTTCATATTGGGCTATAGAAACACCATCAAACACCTTCCCCACTGTTCCAGGCAACTATTAAGCCAGGGATACCCATAAAATATCCACTCCCCGTGTCTCACCAGCCTTAAAACTCTTGGTAGAAGTCATGATCTCTGTCCTATGCACGCACATCTTCTGTGTCTGATTCTATCATAAATAATGGTGAATAAAAATGAAAATGATCTAGTATCATTTGCTAGATGACAGAGAGTAACTTGAGCTTCCAAGAGCTTCAGTGTTACAGGAAATGCAAAGATTACTGTGTGTACTCCCTGTCTGTCTTGAATGTAATATTTCACAGACACCTGGTAAGAACTGAACCATAGTAGGGTCTTGCTTTGTCCAAAAAGAGAGGAAGAGTAGACCCAGTGGTTCTTGCAGCCATGATTCGTGTTTGTGAGGCTGATGTTATCTCAAAACACAGAGAAAACTGGAAGCAGAACAGATCTGCAGTTTTGCATTGGTTCATGGACTGCTTGAGGATACAGCATGCTGCAACTGATCTGTGACTCTTACCAACACGTTTGACAAGTTAGAGCAGATGAGCAGCCACAATGTTGTGAACAGATGAAATCCCTCACCTCAGCATGTATTATTTAGTTAAAAATGTTTTTAAAAGTGCTGTTTACACTTCACAGAATGGGAATCTCTTAATCAAGAGCTCTGTTCTTTTATCCTAGTTTTCCTTGCCTAATGATGACAACTACTATTTTATTTTTCTTTATATCTTGTCTTCAGCATTTGGCTTCCCCTTCATATCAAAGACTGATATTCTTGTCTATTGGTACCTAACAGAAAAAAAAGAACAAAATCTATATGTGCTGTAAAATACTTTCCCCCATAGAAAACAGGGAGATAGAGGCCTGAAATCCACTGAACTACTTCAGTCTATCAGCAATTAATATCTAGACAAAGGTTTATATATTCTCACATGCAGTATTTATGTGCATAGATTTATGTGAGTGTGTACGTAATTACTGCCTTAAATTATGAGATACAAATGTAGGTGGACAGCAATATTCATTTGTGTCCTATAAAGTTTGGCTATATTTATGGTTCTTAACTTTTATTACAATAATCTGGACGCAGTGGTTTAATGATAGACGTTGTGAATATATGACAATGTTTGCCTTAGTTTTATTACAGACATTAAAAAATGCTATTGATACATCTCTGCTGGAATCACCTTATAATTTTAAGTCACAAATAAACGTTTTTTTTCAGAAATATCTATAGCAGTAAACTAAGAACTTTTCCCAGAATGCTATAAAAAACATTACTGCTAGCGCAAAATCCAACACCTTCTCTTTCCTTTCCTGAAATTCTATACATCCCTATCAATCTCTTAAGTGTCTCCAGACATACCTGTAATTCTAAGCTTTATAATGAATATGTAACTCTGTAGAGTGGGGAGGTGGCCCTGCCAAAATATGAGCAGCCCCAGAAAACCTGATTTCTTCCTGTGCTGATGGAACAGAACAAATAGCTAAATAAAATTATTGCCAAATACTCCTTTCCAATTATTAGAATGAGAAACAGGCATAAAAACCTCAGATCAAAACTGCCACATATTCAGTATATATGTACATATATTTACATATGCACATATAGGTATGCACATATAAAATGAGTGCATTCTAATAAGTAGATCATAAAATTCCTGATTTAGAAGCAGCAGTGAAAGAGCTGAAGTTCACTAAACAATATAATGAAATATCAGGTACTTAACTTGCAGAAAAGACTATGAAAACTAATAATACAAAAGTATCTTGGTTTATCTGAAATGGAGTAGCCCAAGAGAGGAATTAATAATTGTTTAATAATTGTATAGAAACATAAGACTTTTTTTACAGAAAATATTAGAGCAATCAAAGCATATATAGACAATTCTGGTCCCTCTCTTCATTAAATTCCTCTGTGTATTTTGAAAGGGAGAAATCACACATTTCACTTAAGCCATGAATGTGTGTTAATACAACCTCCTTCACCCCCAGTTGTTGGAATAAGATTAAGGATGTGATTATGGGGATCAATTCCTTGCCTTTGTTTACTTCATGAATGCTACAATCCCTGAATGAGAAATGTAAAACTACAGGTTTCTCTAGAGAGATTGAATAGTGGGAAGAAGTATTATCATTCCCCTTAGCTGCTAATGGAATGATCATGCAATGATCATGCAATGCACTGCACATGAAATGATAAGGAGTAGAATCAGGTTGTTCTGTACTTTGCACATACCACAAACTCAGTAGTAGCTAAAAGAAAAATGGATTGACAATCTCTTCTTTTACTGTAATTCTGTACCATAAAAACCATGGTCTAAACATATCTGAATTTGGGAAAATCTGCAGATCTTTTGGAGATATTCCTGCACTTACATCGCTGTAAAGAGGAACAAAAGGAAGGGGAATAACAGAGGAATATTTCCTCCAAAAGCCTGGCTCCAAGACCAGCATTTTTTCCCCCTTTTCCAGGACCTGGCAAGAATATTCCCTTCTACTTCAGTTTACCATAATCACAGCCCTTCCTGGAAGTCAATGTTATTGAAAGACATTCCTCTGTAAGTCATGAAATCATAAGCTAAAGCAGGAGAGAGCTCAGCCTTCATTTTCCTAACTGCTAAATCATTGTCAGTAGGTTCTCTGGCTGTTACACAGTTCCTATTGCTGTTGTTAACAAAGACAGGACAAATGGACTCATAGGTAAACAACCAATCACATATGTACAGAAGCACCCATGCAGAACAACAGATGTAGTAGATTACAGACAGAGGAAGAGGGGCATGTGCTAAAAATGGATAACTAGACCAAGAGACAGAAAGTTTCTATACAGTAATTTGAAAATATATCTGGTTTTACAAGGGAAAACAGAAGCCACAAGACATTATTCCTAAATGTCATGCTTAATAAAAAAATCAGAAATAATTAGACACAAATGGCTTGCAATACATGCATGTTCAATACAGATTCAGAGAACTAAACTTTTTAAAATGACAGCCTGGCTACTTTTTCCTAGTAAAAACTGTTTAGATGCCTGTGATGTATCCTTTAGACATTCTAAATATGACTATCTTGCCTGTGATCAGTTAACTAAGCTCCCAGGCGTACTGGCACCGCCACTGCTCCCGCATTCCCAGCAAGGCGTCAGGGTCGGCTGTCAGACTTCTGCTCTTGCTGATTAAGTTGCCACTTCTGTTTGTAAATTTCCACAAAATGTCCATGCGCCCAAAATGATAACAATCAGAGTCATTTCCTATTTGTAATCCAGGAACATGCACTGGCTCTTGCCCTAGTGGAGCTTCACAGTTCACAAATACAATGTGACATTCCTTGCCACATGATTAATGTAGTGAAAACATAGAGCAGTGAGTAAAGATGAGACAAGCTGGTTATTTCAAATTCTTCTTCCACTTAGATCTTGTGTGAATTTTTAGTATTTATCAGTAGTTTTGCTGTCCTGATATCTACCTTCTACACTACTTTTAATTTTACAATAAATTCGAAGTAGACCCCGTGTAACAATGAGACTAATGTTTTCTTGCCAAGTAAAACCTCATTCAGAAGGGTGGTTTTGTAATAACTCAGAAGCATTCTCAATGTAATCAAAAATACACTGAATAAACTAACACATCACAATAACAATACTACTAAATAAAACAAAAATATCTCAAGCCCATAAAAAAATGGACTTCAGAATCAGGGACAACCAAGGTTCAAAATCAAATACAGATATTCCTAAACTTTCAAATATTCAGATTCAGGATTTTAGTTCAATCTCATTTTCATAATGATAACCAGGTAGTACTGTTCTTCTCTCTCATGGGTAAAGAAGAATATCTGTTGCACTGATTTTGTAGTTGCAGTATATAAATGCAAAAATTCAGGTCATTAGTTTAACCACATGTGCAGAAGACAAAGGAATTAAGACAGCAATTCTCGTGACAACAGCTATTTGATCTAAAGAAGAATCGACATCAATAATATTCATATCTATAACGTGTACCATAATAGTAGAGAACAAAGTGCTCGTGAATCCTGAGGAAAGTTTGGCATCTGTTTTGCTGAGATGTAGGTCACAATTAAGCTAATAGTTAGACATTTTGCCCATTAGCTGGCAATCGCATTCATGCCCTATAGTCAGAGCATTATGGCATGCCAATTTCTTCAGTACTGAAAACAGATGAAAAATCTTGTCAGACCTTAAAAGAATGTTGTGATTGTAGATCTAATCATACTCATGTGTGCTGCTCCCAGAGGACCCAAGGAAACTGTTTCAGTCACTACAAAGCACATCAGTCTACGCCCCTACAAGTCCGTATGCCCAGGCCACAGGAAACCTATGTAAAAGCCACAAAAAAGATCATGCATAAATGTTCCAGGATAGAGATCCTTTTTTTGCAGAACACAGGTCTTCCATCAGAAACAGCATCAAACTAACTGTATGCCATGCTTGAGTATCTAATCACATGGGGTACCAAACTCCTGGAGCCAACAGAGCCACGCAAGAGACCTGTGGGGTGGCAGGCCAGGAAACCCCTGATTCCCCCTTATATCCCTGTCTCATTTGGATCCAATCCTTTCAGTTCAGGTAGCTCTGAGGTTTCATTTCCATGAGGTCAAGTAATGTGGGGTTAGGACACATGTGGATTTATCTCTGGAAAAAAAAGCAAATGATCCTCTACTGGCATAGGACAGGAAGGTCAGATTAAGTCTGGAATCCTGATATATTAAAGTCAATGGATGTTTTGCAGTTACCCTCAATTTGGCCAGGATTCCACCCTTCAGACTTCAGTTTTCTTTCTGACTTTCAGCTCCAGAGTGGCTCAAAGTATCTTCACAAAGCCAACAGGAATGCCATTATTTTAATATTAATTAGCTGTCTGCAACTCTAATCAGCTCTGAAACCAAACAATGGGGTTTGTCATCTTACTGTAAATCTGCTAGCATGATATCCATGATTATTTTCTCGTGAAAGGAATAATGTTAACATTAGTACAAATGTGTAAATTGGGATTATTAACCATTATTATACTTGGACTAAAATGCTAACTGCTAAATATGAAAAAAAAAGATAAAACATAAGATCTTCTGTTTTATTTGAACTAAATTACTATGCTACCACAAATTCCCAGCAGGAAAAGGGAAGGAGAGATGTAAATTTCTGCACAAGGTGTAATATGTTTAATGGATTTCTGTGTGATAATGGTAAAAGCAGTGGGACAGTTCATTTTATCAGTGTGGTGACAAAGAATGAGGAAAACAGAACTTTTCTCTTTTCTTTGCAAATGGACTGCAAGGCCCTTCACAAAGCTGTTTTCATTAAAAGGGAGAATCCAGGAAGGAGTATGTAAAATGAGCAAAAGCTGCCGAGTTCCAGTTGAGAACTGAACTTCCTGAAAGGTCGAGGTGTTTGGGCTTTGTTTGAAGCTTATCTTTTTGTCTCTATGCAGTTGGATCCAGGGCTCCTTCCCAACTGAGCAGCAGCAGTGGCTCTGCTTTCACAGCACCCCAAAGGAGGGGCCATTCCAGCAGACTGCTACAGACAGCAGGTCATGGCTCGAAGGCATCTTCTCCATCATAACCCACAAGCCTGTTGAGACCAGAGGCTCAGATAGAAATCAGCAGTAGCATCGCTGATCCGAAAGACTTCTTCCAGGTAGGACTTCTGCTTGCCAAAGAAAACTAGATAACTACAAAACTGCTCTAGATGAAGGTTCCTTCTCCAAACTGACAGCTGAGTGTTTAGGAACTGTGATTCTTCCTCCTCGCATACATTCGCTTTTCAACATCTGTGTTAGGGTTACTCTGAGGTTACTTTTTAATCTGGGATGGCTGCACAGCTTTGTACTAACAGCAGAAAAACCTGCCTGCTTTCACCAGTGAAAGCAGATTTTTGCAAGATGTAAAAAGAAATACCTCTAGCTGTACTAGCAGAAATCCCTGCAGATTTCTTTTTGGACATTACAAGAGAGTAAAAGAGAAGTAGTCAAGCCTTTTTCCTTTGTCCCAGCTTCCAGAAACTCAGCACAGATCATGGATGCACCCACCCCTACTTGAATGCAATGCATTCATAATCCTGCTTCTATTTTTGTGAGGTGGAAGGGATGTGGGCTCTGGATCGTTGGTGACTGGAGCTGATTATTCTCAAGTCAGCTCAGTACAAAGGTTTAGTCTACTCTCCACTTTCCTGGTGGTGACAGTGTACTGGTGTATGTGACAGTTCTGTAAAATGTAAGAAGTAGCTTCTGTTCTCATCCTGCCAGAAAAGATTGTGTTCAACAGCTAAGTCAATTAATTTATCAGGTAAAAAGGAAGCTGACACTGATAAACCATCTGCTGCTAAAATTAAGAGTGTGAGTCCCTGCTTTATAGCGGTCGCTATGAAACACACTGAAATAAGAGCAGCGAAAGAGCACGTAACTTTTGAACTTGTGGCTTCCTGGTTTCTGTGAACCCTCCTCAAGGCTGTTACATTATCTGACAGAGTTTCTGATACACCTGTGAAATAGGAAACTGAAACATGGGCCGTCCCAGTAGCTTTCCTTAGGTGGCAGATCTAATTTCCTTTTGTAAATACAAGGTAAGCACTGCCTGTCAGAAAGTAAGCTTTGTGTGGACTAGCAAAATCACAAAGTGCAACTACATGTCACATAAATGCTCTGAGAAAAGAAGCTTCCTACTTTTTGTTTCTTACTCTTGCTTATGCTGTTTTTTAAATGAATGTCCCCATAAGCAAGAGTGAAATTATTCAAAACGCCACATATGATTCAAACATGAGACCAGCCCTGTTTGCCCTCTACCAAGATGCTTCAGGCAAACAGTTAGTGACGGTTAAAAGAATGAACCAGAGAGAAATGTCAAGAATGCCTCAGTGCTTGTATGGACTTCCTTCATCCATGTTCATGAATGGTGGAGGGGTTGGTGCAGACTGCACTGTAGATCACCCAAACCAGAGCAAAGAATGCTCAAATCTTTTATGGCCATGGGTCTTCATAATCCCCATCCATTAACATATTTGCAAAGCCAGAAGGATTTTTAATATAAACTGGTTTTCTGAATCCTGAAGTGCTAATCAGATTGGTATTTCATTTTATTTCTTTTATACTTAAAGCCTATTCTACTCTTGCATTTACTATGAATCTTTTATTGTAAAATGAGTTAGATAAATGCTAAAAAAAGTAATATATGGTATAATTAGCTCTGGTGAAGTTTACAATCAGATTGCAATAATATAGGAAATAATCCTGAATTGTCAAGGGAGGAAATAGATGATCAAACAGTTTAACTTAATCTGTATTTTTAAATATCCTGTGGTTAACTGTCTTTTTGTATATCAGAAAAATGATGGCTTAATAATAAATAGGAAATTTGATTTAAAGGCAACTTTTAATTGATGCAATACTTCCAGAATTTACTTCCAGAATAATCTTATGTAAAATAAGATATAAGCATACAACGACAATGGTTTACTGTCTCTTGCTTAGATAGTTTAAATTGATTTAAAGTAGTTGCAAGTTATTAAAAAAAACCATCATGGTTTCTGCACAGAAAATTATGTCAGAGAGACACACTGGAATTCAAAGTGCAGTTCAGTGCTTCTGATAGAAAAAATGTCTCTCAAATAAGAGAGCATATTACAGAACATCAGAGTTGCTGAAATAAAAACAACCCAACGGCTATACTTCAGTACACTTGTTAACTTCCAAAATCAGATTAAATTAGTTATTTCTTCTCTTCTCCTAATTCTGTGTAATACTGCTCAAATTAGTGCAACTCTGATACCATTCAAGGATAAGTTTGTTAGCTCATTAAATTAAGTTTAAATTCATACACTTTTTCCAGCATAAATAAATAATCCAAATATTTTCATCCAGACAATGTGATTTTCAGTTAAGGAAACAGAACATTCTGTAAGAATTTAAATCCACAGAGTGACTTGGAATATTTTTATAACAAAATGCCAACTTAAAGTCAACCTTATATTTAGCCCTTTTTTGCTTACTCTCTTTCCAAGTAATACCAACAATAATACGTAAATGCATGATGGCAGAAAGAAGTTCTTTCTGGTCATTTTGTTCCTTTTTCATAATGAGTAGCATTTTCTTTCTGTTCACTGTTCACTGACTTAACCAAGCCCCAGAGTAATATGTAAAGTTAGGAAGACAACAGAGGACTATATGCAAACCCAACACTTACTATAGCCAGTCAACTTGCACAGAAAGACACAAATTGATATAATTTATGATGGCTGTTCACTGGCAAAAAGCTGAAACTTCTTACTCTCGATTCTGAGCATCTGCCATTACACAGTTCCTCACATGGAGATCTCAGTATAGGATAAGGATAAATGAACTGAACCAAAGCTGGCAAATTATTACATTAAAACTCCCTAGAATCTAGTAAATGGAAATGCCTTTGACCATTACTGACCTGAGCTGGATTTTACAAGTGAGCTGTTTGTGATGGAATCTCCTGATCATTATTAATTTCCTGAGTCATACAGTTAAATTGCAGGCATCTTTCTTCTTTTTCCCTTGTAATTAACTGCATAAAAGGTCTAATCATGATCTCATTAAGGACAATAGCAAAACTCCATCAATTTTATCAAGTTTTTTTTCTGTTTGTGATCTCCCCTTTTACAGGATAGTTAATAGGTCTTTTCTGACCATATGAATTTACATCACTTAGCTGTTAAAAAGATCCTCAACTTACTTAAAACCAAAAACTTCTTGAAGAATTATACTTGAAAAAGCATCTTTTTAAAAAGAAACCTATTTCGGCTATGTTTTCACTTCTGGCTTTTTACTGGATTTGTTTCTGCCCCTTCAACTTCATACTAACTGTTAACTCCAGGCAGAGAAATCTTGCATCATCGTGTGTACAAGGAATTAACCACCCAAGACATGGTATTGCAGGGGCTTAAGATTCAGCAAGGCCTGTGGCCACCACAAGCCTCATTTTAAACATAGAGTGTTTCTGTGATTGCTGGGATGATTCAGGGGCACACACGTAAATGTCCATAGTCTAGTGGATGAGGAGCAGAATGTTCAAAAGTTTGAGGGATCCAATCTCTAGACTTTGTTCTACATGTCTCTTTCATTTCAAAAGTGTATCCAATGTGTTTAATACCCCTTTCACTTCTCCCGTCTTCAGCTTTATTCCAGTTTCATTATTCACTTGGAGAACAGAAAGTTAAAGCCTGACTTTGATCTGAGATGTCATAACATAAATAGATGCAAATACTTCTTTGGTGACCACAATCTGTCTGTAAATCTCCTGTTGAATCAGAGCTAAAAATAATCATGTTCAGTGTTATTTGGCGTAATTCATCTCTTCACTTTTATACTCTGGGAAAACAGAAAAATATTGCTAGCTATTAAGAGCCTCAGGGCTAGTTCGTTATATACCTCAGTGCCATGGGATGGCAGGGGGGATTCTAAACTCTATTTTAATGTATTTATAAAGGGTAGAATTTTGTTTTCTTTGTTTACTTTTCTCAACAAGGAGAGAGTAGGAGTCAATCTGATAAAGTTTCCAGTATTAGCCTATTCAATTCATCTCTTTTACAGACATATTCCTTTAGGTTTCAGAGATGAGGGTACAGCCTAACTATTTTGTTTCATTATTTCCTTTATCATGGAAGCTGTGTCAATTCAGTATTAATACTGTCCTTTCACTAGTACATCCTAATGGGCAATGGCAGCAGCAGTTATATGATTAATGGTTTTAGAGATGATTGTTGAAATCCTAAACTACTATTAAAATAGCCAACCTAAAATCTAAAAATATTACTATTGAGCAAAATACCTCATAAAATATTTTGCCAAATGCACAGATTTAACCGTGCCAAACTAAACTGTAGACATAATGTTGACTATACAACATGGACCTTGCCTTCCAATCACTTGTATTAGTCAAGTCACAGAAGGTTCACCACTTTCTACATAAAAGATATTCTACCATATAAAAGTTATTCAGTATGCCACAAAAATATATCTTATATAAATGAGAAAGCATAGGAACATTTAAAAAAAAATTTTAGTACTAGAATCTCAAAAAATGTTGAAATTCATATCTACAAGGATATCTTTAGGCCAAAGATAAGTACCTAAATTCTTCCTACATTGAAAATGGGTCTTTTTGGTCTTAAGAATGGGATTCGTATTCACAAACACAGTGAGCAGATAGTTCACTCGAGTCAACTGGCAGGCACTCATGTACACTTCTAATCACTGGGAGCAGGTTCAAAATACACTTCAGATTTCCTGGATAAATCCTTCTGGATTAGGTGTCAGTTTCTTAGGTATGGCAAACTGATCATTTCAGGCTTTTATTTTCTTTAAAAACCATCACGAGTGTAGAAAAATTGACATCTGTTTCCTCCTAGTCTGAGGGGCTTTAGGCCTCAGAATTCCCTTCTGTTAGAGGGTCTTCCCCACCAAATATTGACTTGAATGGGTCAAATGTGTTCTCTGCCAACTCCTGCAGCAGAACCACTATGTCACGAATGTACAAGTTTCATGACACTAAAATGAAAATACTCATGGAGGATCATGATGTTTCAGTCCAGTGACACAAATGTTATATCCTAAGGGCTCCTCTCCCTCCCCAAAACTGTTTACAAATTTTGCAAGAATCACTGAATAAATATACAATTCAACTGTTTCTTTCATCAATAAAACAGTTAAATTACAGAGAAAATGCCACTGTATTTCACAGTGAGTTCAAGATTTTAGGTTCATATTAGCCAGTCTCTGGAGACAGTTTTTGAACGTACTGGTGAAAGCATAATTGCCCGAGGTTTCCTAGTTTGGGTGATCCTGTACCAAGTCCCTCACAGATTTATAAAATACTTAAATTTAAGTGTCTCCATTCCACTGAATTTCCACTGCAGACATCTGTGGCTTTGAGCTGTACTGTGTTTCTGTATTAATACCTACAGATTTCTTATTTGAGAACAGCATGTGAAGATGTTCAGACAATTGCTCCACAAATTTTCTACACAAATAAACTTTGGTCTTGAAATTTTGTGATTCCAGGATTTCTCACAACCTACACATTCAACAACAGAAAAGCATTCATCTCTGGCAAGCCTATCTTCCAAAGTAATCAAAATAGAGAGTTATATATACAAGCTGGACATTGTGGCTGTGATTTTTTTTTTTTTTTCCTTAGAGACAAGCTAGCTATCTTTACAAAAAAATAAAGACTTAACAGAATTTGAACCTAATTGGATTTAACTGAAATTGTGCATTTATTACACAAATGTCCCAGTACATAAGCCTGAGGTCTGAAATGCTCGGCAAAAACACTTAATATTAACTCAAGGACATATTCAACACTACTAGCTCCAGCACTCACTTTTATGAAAATACTTTGTCTACACAAAAGAGGCATTGAGGGGAATAGCAAGACACAGCCAATACAAGCAGGTTTCAAATGAAGTCCTTTTTATCAGTCATCACTTAAATGAAATAGAGCTTCTTGCTGTCCTTTACAAATAATGTGGTTTCTGATCTGGTGTCCACTTGAAAGTGGTATTATCAGCTGTGATTACCTACATAGGTTATGACTGTAAAATCAAAACTGACATCAGAGTCCAGATTTCATATATAAAATGTTTCATTGTTTCAGAGAATCCGTTTAGTTATTTCAAAAGTTTACTAGTCACTGTGTAACAGAGCTTTTGTTTTCTGTGATTCAGGTAAAGAACATGGGAAATAAAATTATGGTATGTTTTGGTGGTACTTGAACAAGTCTTTAAGTTATATACAGGATCACTGAGCTCTGTGAATTTTCTGTCAAGTATTAAAGACAAAAATTGATAAGATGCAGAGCTGCAGGTTTCAAAAAGGTCCACCTCCTTCTAAAAATACATTGTTTTCACAGATGAGTTTTGCTTAGCCTTTTCTATGAGGTGGCAAATACAGGTCCTAAATCTACAAAGGATCTATCAGTGCATAATAGTTATTAGAAATTCACTGCTAATTTAAGAGCTGTAGCTAGGCATGTCCAGATATGTCCCAAATGCTGTAGTTGCTCTGAATCAAGAAAAGAACAAATTTTTCTTGATTCAGATTGACTCTTTTCTTGTAGTATGCTTTCACCTTCATCAGTACATTTTGTAGCTTGCTGATGAAACATATATAATTTATACCGTCGGAGGACAGGCATTTTTTCATGAAAACACCTTTCTGATAGATTTCCTGGATAATTTACAGCTTTTTTCCCCCTCTGTTTTATTTATTTACTTTCTTACTTTTATTTGTATTTAATCACAGAATCATAGGGTTTGGAAGGGACTTCTGGAGCACATCGAGTGCAACCCTCTGCTACAGCAGGTTCCATACAGTAGGTTGCACAAGAAAGCATCTGGGTGGGTTTTGAGTACCTCCAGAGAAGGAGACTCCACAACCTCTCTGGGCAGCCTGTTCTAGTGCTCCATCACCTTGACAGTAAAGAAGTTTTTTCTCCTGTTCAGATGGAACTTCCTGTGTTGCAGTTTGCGCCCATTGCCTCTTTGTTCTGATACTGGGCACCACCAAAAAGAGCCTGGCCCCACTTGACAACCACCCATTACATATGTATAAGCACTGATAAGAACCCTTATCAGTCTTCTCTTCTCCAGGCTGAACAGTTCCAGGTCTCTCAGCCTTTCTTCACAAGAGAGATGCTCCAGGCCCCCTGCCATCTTTATAGCCCTCCTTTGGTCTGTCTCTAGAAGTTCTTCAGCTTTCCTGAACTAAGGAACCATGAACTGGACATGGTATTCCAGATGTGGCCTCATCAGGGCAGAGCAGAGGGGCAGGATCACCTCCCTCAACCTGCTGGCCATGTTCTTTTTAATGCACCCCAGGACATCATTGGCTTTCTTGACCATGCAGGCACGCGGTAATTATGGGTAATTTATGCATGCCAGATAATCACCTGTTATTAAATCAACTTTGGAAACTTCCATTTCTCCTCCTTTTTCTTTTCTCCTTTCCCATTCCTCTTCCTTTTCTCATTCCCCTTCACTTTCCCATTCCCTTCATAATATAAAACAGAGCTAGACATTTTTTCTCCTTTCTTTCCTTCCAGTTGGAGATACTTTCAGGACTACCAACCTCTTTCAGCAATCAGAGCATGACACAGATATATTGGTTGTTCTGTTTTAGTACAAACACAGTTTGAAAAACGAACAAACAAAGCTGCTTGATTTATATTTCTTAGGCTGCAGGGAAAAAAAAGAAGTTGAAAATTCAGAGCTGGCATGATGAAATCAGATCCTTTCATCAGACAAATGATTAAAGAACAAATTGGAAAATTGTCATTCATTACCCTAGTCTTTACTTTCATGTAAAACTTTTATGTATGAGCTTCTTGGCCATTTTTTTTTAATTGTGGATCCTATAGTACACATCCTTCTCATTCATACATTCGTTGTATTTCCTTTAGGAAGATGTGATCCCAAATACAGTGAATTTCTGTCTACTCTCATCAAAATGTCATGTTTCCCAGGAGTTTGAAATGATAAGAAATGCTATACAGTGTTGGTGCTTAGCCTTTTAGGGTATTTAAGAACATTCACAACCTTGTCCTCAGGCTGTGAATGCAAATAGAATTACTCATCACATAGTAGCTGTTATCTGCAGTAGATCCTGGAGCAGTTCAAGACCTTCAGTGAACATGGCTTTGGCAGAGTTTTGGTTGAAGTAGTATAATTCAACACAAGTTATTCAAGAAATCTTTGACTATTTGAAAGAGGGCAAAGACTTTGAGAAGCCGATACGGATTTGTTTTTCCTCTGCTGATGGATGCCAAAAACTTACGATGACTGAATTTGCAGGATTAATGCAAAAATACAAAAAGAGATGTCCAAACCTGTGTACTCCTATGCTAATTTGCAATCTTTCTGATGAAACAAATCCTATGTAGCTTGCATTTTATTATTTATGGCATAGAATTTCCATTACTGCCACACTGCCTTTCTTTCTTTCCCATATTCTATTAAAAGCTTTCCCCTTCTCTGTGCTTGTCTGACTAATTTTATACGCAGTGTCTTCACATCTATGCAAGAGCACTTAGCAATATCTTCCAGGACCTCTTTATGTTTTTTTTACATGGCATTCTCCTGTATGTGTCCTAATAAATACACAGTTTATTTCCTTCAAAACCAGCTTAATTTAAAGCTGTGAAAACAAGACTGAGATTGTATATATTGTATTATATAATTGTGATGTGCAAAAAAAAAAAAAAAAAAAAAGCCAATTAGTTAATTACACTGGAAGAATAAAACTATAGGCCTGATTCTGCTTCCTTTATTTCTGACAATAGTCGACAGTAGAAACTCTATTAGACCAGAGTGTGCCCAAGATCTCCAGGACAGTGTATTCTCCAAGACAGCCAAAGCTGGGGACCTGAGGTAGGCTTATATATAGACAATTGTACTTTAGAGCTACTGCTGGATCCAACCCTCATGCATTTATCTAATATCATTTAAAAGCAATTAAAATTTTTGGCCTCCACAACATCCTGTGGCAATGAGTTCCATAATTTTATTATGCGTCATGAGAAAAAGTACTTCCTTTCCTTTTTCCCTAAGGGAAATGGGGACAATTGAAAAGGCAATGTGTTTACCCATTAGTGGGTGATGCTGCTGTGGGAGGCACTTGCAGATCTGCACAAAGAAGATACTCATTTTGACCACAGCTTTACAGCAGGCAATGTGAGGGGGCGGTTACAGTGCAGTCTGAGGACCGAGCTGAATTTTTACAATGGAGGGAAAGCAGAGAAGTCCATGATTGTAACATATCGTATGGTCCCTGCTGCTGTCAATACCCTCTTTTCATTTCTGTGAGCCACAAACCAATGCCAGATGTTTATCCACATGTATTCAGTGAGAAATTTTAGTCACTGAAAAAAAAAGCTGTATCTCATGTACATTCCATTGAAGAGCTCCAGCCTGATATTTAGATACATGAACAGGAAATTATATGGATCCTAGAGGCAGACCAGAACGCAGCCTGTGGTACAGCAAGCAGCATGTTTTCATACGCTGTGGTTTGTACTTTTTGAAGTGGTCATGTTATGAGCTGAAAACATCCACATGTTTAGATAGTAAACATGCATGTAAGACTTCTGGTAATGAATTTCTACTTTGAAGACTGTGTCTTGCCAAATGGACAGTTACAGTCTGACACCCTCACACCTTCCCTTTTTAGAAGCAAAAAGTTAATAATAATGCTTCTCCTCAAACTTATTCCTACATTTCTGTTCAGCAAATACAAAACAAACATGCTGTATTTCCTTCTTCATTGCCCAAATAATTAAATCTTCACACTGTAAGACTGCTAATCACAGAATTTTTAAATTGTCATTGCTTAACTGGTTAAGTGTTTTCAGACAGAAAACAGGTATTTGTAGCAAAAGTCTAAGGAATTAAGGTGGCAGCAGCACTTTGGAATGTAAGTGCTATTCTATAAGTCTCGATTTTCAATAAAAATTTTGTCCTTCACCAAAATACTTAGTACCTCTGTGGAGCAGATGATCAAGACTTTTCCCGAGCTTGGAAAGGGAGGCTAGAGTACAATGTACCAAGTATAAAATTCTGGCTTTACAGCTTTTGGCTGCATGTAAATCTTCTGGTAAGTAATAGATAAAATATGAGCACTGCAAGTAATTAAGAGGGAGATAGAAATATTACTCTGCGTCTCCAACCAATGGCTACTGCTTAGACTCACTCTAAGAACCTGAGGGCCTGGAAAGCATAAAATAAATGGTAAATAATTGCAGCTGAAAATTACTGGTGCTTAGGAATGCACATTTGGCAGTTTCATGTTGTCATTCTTTTATTTTTTGCATTACTTTGTGCAGTTCAAATCAGTTCAAAATTTCTGTATGCCCTCTACTAAATAACTGGCAGGGGGTGAAAGAAGAGAGAGGTAACAGACATTGTTATACTGAATTTTTATTGTATCTGTGTTTGTTTTTTATTAATGTTTGATAAACAAATGTATAATAATGTCAGCAAAAATTCACATAAACTATTTGTCAAATGAGAAAAAGGTTTTCCATAGTCTTGACCAGGGAAAGGAATCCACAGATGTTTGTAAGAAACTTCAATACAGTTCAGTATACTTAAATACCAAGAAGTAAGGGATGATAAAACTTTTGTACTGAAATTACTTCTTATTCTATAACCAGGACACATCCTGGGGTAGGTTTGTGATATCACCTAAACAAATCAAAAGAAGTCCCAGAGAAAGTGAAGGAAAATTTATCTCAGTTGAGAGGAATAATGTAGCTAATTCTTCAAGATAGAAATGGAAGAAATGAGTTTGATGACATGGGATCAAAACCCACACTTCAAGAGGCAATGCTGCAAAGACTTACTTGCATCAACAGTGCACAGGCAGTATTCAAATTCCACGTTCTTAAAAGATCCCTCTAATGGAAAGCTTTCAAGGGTCTCCAGCAGAGGCCCTCCTGACTGGCATTACTCCAGGTTGTTCCTTCTAGATAAATGCTTATGTCACAGTTACCATCTTTTGGAAGCTGAGAGCAAGTCAAGCACAGGGAAAAAACCCTAGCAAATACATCCTTAAAGCACACAGACCAAGATAGTTTCTTTTTCAATGCACTTATGTATTTTACAAATTTCTATAACTATATTGTCTATTTTGAATACAGTGCCCCTATTTATCTATTACCTTAATCTGACTTAAAGTACTAAGATAATAGGATAAAGAAATCTCTTTAGGGATCATAGAATATCCTGAGTTGGAGGGGATCCATAGGAGTCATAGAGTCCAACTCCTAGCTCCACACAGGGCCACCCAATGCGGTGGTGGAGGTGTGGAAAATTTTTAAACTGAGAAAGTAGGGCATTTTCTAGCTGTCCTATATTTACAGTATTTCCTCTGCTATATTCAAAAAACAATAGAGGACTTCTCAGACAGTGGCAAGTTCCAGCTAGGAACTAAAATCATGCAAGCGTGATGTTGGGATATATGCTCTTACCTTAAAGGTCAAAAGGAACACGTGAGAAGCCCTCTGTAAAAAGCACAGATCTACATATTGTTCAAACCATCGTAAAGATAGGCTCACAGTATAGCTGAACTGCACTGCCCTTTGCAGACCCCTCCTCTCCTCACTGTTTGTATAATTCTTCTGCACTCCTTATATATCCATACAACTCAAGTGTCTGGAGCTGGACAGTACACATAGTATGTTTGTTTCCCTTGGCCATTCTGGATGTCCTATCGAATAATAACTGAGCTGGAGTAATTACTGCTTGTTTTGGCTTGCTTTGCTAACCCTTTTATCATTTTAAATAGATGTGATTTTAACTAGCTTCTAATTTAAGCTGTTCAAAAATGTGATCATGTGGTGTTAAGTTTGACATAGGCTGCCCATGTCAATAGCAGTCACTGCATGACAGTGCTTGGCACACTGATCCTTGAAAGGAAACTGCAAAATAGCTTGTGATTCTGAGATAAGCAAGAATGATGGAAATAGCTGTTTTATAGTGCCAAGCTGAATAGACAGAACAAATTAGAAACTCCTGTGGTCTAAACCTTACTGTGCCACTGTCTCCACTTGGCATCTTCACGCCTTAGTTTCCTTTAGGAAAATGGAGATTAGCTCATGTTTACATTTGAAGAAAATAAATCTTGGGCTCTAAGTGTTCCCAATAGTTCTTTTTTATTCAACTCACTTGTTTGGAACTGGGAATACTTTTGTGAAAATAAGCAACAGTGAAGTAAGTATCAAGAAGAACTAGTCTGCAAAAAAAAAAACCAAAAACTTGTTAGAAAAAAACAGCTCCAGCCACCAAGGCTCTCAGATCTCAAGAGATCAAGAAAACAAAATCAAAACAAAACACTTTTAATGCTTAATCAGTTCTTTTAAAAAGTTCAAACCACAGTCTAGAATGTTAGGCCATTTGTAAAGACATTCTGAAATCAATCATAGGATATGTTTCAAATTAAGATAATTATGTTTTTGTAACTACTGAAGGATGGCAGATAAGATCAACTTTCAGGCATGTTTTCTGAAACACTTAAATTTAGTCTGTGTTGAAAAAGCAAATCTCTAGTAAAAATCATCAAAAGAATTGCGTTTTTTACTCTATAGAACAATGGTCAGGCTGGAGAGTTGGTCAGAGAGGAACCTTATGGGGTTCTACAAGGGCAAGTGCAGAGTCTAGCAGCTGGGAAGGAATAACTGTATGCATCAGTACAGATTAGTGGCTGATCTGCAGGAAATAAGCTCTGTGAAGAAGTACCTGGGTATCCGGGTGGACAACAGATTGTCCATGAGCCAGCAGTGTGCCCTTGTACTCCAGAATGCCAGTGGTATTCTGGGGTGCATGATAAAGAGCATTGCTTACATGCTGATGATCCTCCCCCTGTACTCTGCCCTGGGGGGGGGCACATCTGGAGTATTGGAGCATTTCCCTTATGAGGAAAGGCTGAGAGACCTGGAACTGTTCAGCCTGGAGAAGACTAAGAGGAGTTCTTATCATTGCTTATAAATATCTAACGGGTGGTTGTCAAGAGCATGGGGCCAGGCTCTTTTCAACGGTGCCCACTGACAGGACAAGGGACAATGGGCTGGAACACAGGAAGTTCCATATAAACATGAGGAAAAACATCTTAACTGTCAGGGTGACAGAGCACTGGAACAGGCAGCCCAGAGCGGTTGTGGAGTCTCCCTCTCTGGAGATATCCAAAACCCACGGAGATACTTTCCTCTGTGATCGGTCATAGGGAACCTGCTGTAGCATGGGGATTGGACTCGACGATCTCCGGAGATTTCCTCCAACCCTTATGATTCTGTGATTCTGTGATTCCGTGATAATTAAAGCAGGTTTTATACAAGTTCTGTGTCTGTGCTAGTTTCTGAATGAAAGCTGGAGGATACAGATGTTATTGTTTAGCATTAATTTTCTGCTATTGAAATGCTCCAGACACACTGCTGCACTGTGTCCACAATACGTACAAGGACACTCAGTTCAATTCTCAGATAAACTTAGCTGTAAATAAAAACTGAAATGTTTTCCTTATCTGAAGTTATCTAAGCATAGGTAGTGGCACAGTCTTGAGTATCTATGTACATTTTGACCATCAGATAGTACTTTCTTGCAAGTATCTAAGTAGTCTGAGAAAGGAAAAGGACTGAAGGATTCTGCAGCGTTTGCTTGGACTTAAGCCACTTGAGTTGCACTCAAAATGTTTAAATTGGGTCAGCATGAAGTGCTTTAGAATTCCTCTGCATAGGCAGCAATATTCATATTGCTACTGAGCATTACATATAAAAAGATTTTTAAAAAGTAGATTGTTCATTATTTCTCTTGAATAAAGGTATTTCATTTCACTAATAAAATGCATAAAATATGTAAACTGCCATTTTTGTTTGCTTGCATTATTGCATTACAAATAAATATCCAAATATGCCTGAAATCTACATATCAGAATATTTCATTATCTAACTCAGCTGAGTGATGCAAGTTCTATATTCTCTAGAAAAGGATCTGTATTTGGGAAGTAATTCCTGAAAGGACTTCTTATTTTAATAATCACTGGTAACTTTAAATAAGTTTTAAATCTTTCAACTACTATACTACGATTTCTTTTACTAATGTTTGCTTGCCAGATGATAGCAAAATATTGTGCAAACTAGCTAAAGAACTCCAGGATGCTGGTTCCATTGAAAATTCACTTCCAAAATGTACCCAGTGTCTAAACCTACAGGGAGTATGTCAAGGAGGACTTCACAGGCCAACTATGTTCTGGGCTGCATTAAAAGAGGAGTGGCCAGCAGGGGGAGGGAGGTGGTGGTCCCCCTCTACTCCGCTCTTGTGAGGCCCCATCTGGAGTACTGCGTCCAGGCCTGGGGCCCACAGCACAAGAAAGATGTGGAGCTCTTGGAAGGGGTTCAAAGGAGGGTGACCAAGATGATCAGAGGGCTGGAGCACCTCTCCTATGAGGAAAGGTTGAGGGAACTGGGCTTGTTTAGTTTAGAGAAGAGAAGGCTCCAGGGAGACCTCATTGTGGCCTTCCAATACTTGAAGGGAGTGTATAAACAGGAGGGGGAACAATTGTTCACCAGGGTGGATAGCAATAGCACAAGGGGGATTGGTTTTTAACTGAGACAGGGGAGGTTTAGCTTAGATATTAGGAGGAAGTTTTTCACACAGAGGGTGGTGATGCACTGGAACAGGTTGCCCAAGGAGGTTGTGGATGCCCCATCCCTGGAGGCATTCAAGGCCAGGCTGGATGTGGCTCTGGGCAGCCTGGTCTAGTGGTTGGCAACCCTGCACTCAGCAGAGGGGTTGAGACTAGATGATCTTTGAGGTCCTTTTCAACCCAGGCCATTCTATGATTCTATGATTAATGAAATATAAAATTCATCACACAATAGAAAAACTGCAAGCTATTCTTGTTAAATTCACAGGAGCAAAATATTTAAACGTCAAACTTCTATTGATTACCTTATGGAAAACTGTTTACTACTACTTGGCCTGGGCAGACATGTGAAAGAAAATCTGATTAAATCCAGGTAATGAAGTTATTCTGCACTCCAAATCTTTGTGAATGAAATTCTGCCATCGTCAGCCATTGAAGACCCAGGTCAGAAAAGCTGTTCGAAACTGCTGAGCAGGAGCAAATCTGAGACCATGGAGAGATGGATCCCATTCTCACTTGAGATTACTTTTATTCTGTTTTACATGGTGAAATCAATTAACCTACACCTCGTGGAACTACAGTGGATGGGTGAACTTTAAAACCCATCATTAGGGTGAATGCATTGGAGCAAGTACATAAATGTCTTTGTGAATCCAACCATCCTCACATCTGTGTGGTTCTTTTTTGGGAAGTGGAAGCATATGAAGTTGTTTTAAAACCTTTCCATTCATATTACATGTACTAAACAGTTTAAATCAAACTATAACGTATTATTTAAATCAAAGTGTATTCAAACTTGTTCATGTTTGTTTAGGTCCAAGTGGAACTATTAGATCTACTCCTGTGCCAAAAACGTACCAACTTCAAACTATAGCCCCATTCTTTCAATAACATATGTATCTATGCAACACCTTTGGCAATAAGAAAATGTTATTATTCTCATTTTGCAGAGAAGACTGAATCCTCAGGTCTCTGGTTTATCCAGTATGTCAGTTAAATAAATGCAAACTAGACCTTATCTGGCTTATTGTATGCAGCTAAAACCTTCCAGACTACCAAGATGACGGCAGTAGTTTAATGGTCCTATAGTGATGAGAGTGCACTAGTAATGTGCCAATCTCAATATGATCTCTGCGTAGAAATTAGGTAATATTAAAAGCTGACCGAGAAATCTAGCTCGTGTTTTGAGTTGATGAAATGTATTCTTTCACCACTTGTCAGTTCTATAAAATCAGTGCAGTTGAAAAAAAAAATATATATATATATGGATATACTACACTATTTTACAAGTAGAATTATCACAGGCTCAAACAACTGGACTTCAAACTCCCGAATGGCACGGTCTTATCTCAATTTTTGCCATAAGATTCAAACAATCTTGACAACTAAAAAAAATGTTGTTAAAACAATACTGGCATTAAAGTAGAAGAAACAAACACAGATAGATAGAAATGATTATCTGTGGGAGTCTTATAGATTCATACTATAAATATATTGCAAAGAGCTGGAGAGTCAGAAATAAAAAATAGGTTAACTAAGAAAGACAGCCTGAGACATTCCTAATCCACACAGAAGTCCACAGTGCCTGAGTGAGTTTTGCTCCTCATCTGCACAGTGTAATGCAATTTCTGGAGTGGTGAAACACAACAACATAAACAGAAAGAGTTCATAAGCTTAACAAACTCAATCTATTGAAGAAATGTTAACTGCACTTCTGCGACATTTTAGATATTGTGACAAGCTAAACACTAAAAATATGACTTGTGCTTGCTAAACATATGTGAAAAATTACAAAAACAAATTTACAGACCTCTTTTATCTATTCCACTGAGCTAATATAGTAAATTCAATAAGACTTAATAATACCAATAAAATTTATAACTTAAAAAATAGTTAATTTGTCCATTTAAACATACACATATTAACTTCTGAGGCTTAGAAAAAACTATGATTAACTACAACAAATTATTAAAAAGGCCTTGAAAGATGTGACACAGTTTTGTTTTTAAAGTATAATTTTTCTGAAGCTTAGCAAATGCAAATGCATGTATATAATTAAAAATATAAATACACATGCATAAAAATCACCATCTACTACATCTGTTTGTTAAGTCCCTTGGACACTTTCAATATGCGCCAGCTTTACCCCTTCAGTATCTGAGGAAGGCATACTGTTATCTTCTAATTACTCTGACTGGATCAGCACTGGCAAGCAGTGATGCAGGTCAGCAGTTTTGGCACCAGAGTTCATACATGGTTTGCTGAGCCTTTTAGCATTTGCTCAAACAAAATGTTTTGCTTGTGCTGATGTAGCTTTGTCTGAAGGAGGACTGGTATGCAGAAAACCTTGAGAAACATAGAAATGTTAACGGAGAAAAAATCTGCCTGAAGATATCTGCTTTTCTTCAAACTGCCCTTTGAGGTGTGGTGAGGCACTGCTGCAAACAAAACCCCGCTGGAGGAGTAGGAGCCGTCGTCCCTCCAGGAGGACCCCATATCCCGAGGAAGTACACCTGCTGTGCCACACACCATGCAATCCTCTCCAATGACTTATACTTCAACTGAGAAAGTTGGGCCATATTACTGAGTCTCAGCCGAAAGCACAGCACCCACAGGAGCTTTGTGGACCCTAAAACCTTCGTTCGTGCTCCTGTGTTATGGTAAGAATGAGAACTGAAAGCCTTCTGATCCTCTGAACTGCATGCATATGCAAAAATTGCTAGGATAAAATCCTTACAAAAGTTCTAGTCACTCTGTAGAGTGTAAATAAAGAGTATCACACACTCTCTGCATTGCTTCCTCTCCTGAATAATATGTCTGGTGCCCTGCAAACCATGCACAAATGGCAAAACCATCATTCATTTAAAACAATGTAGTGTATATCCCAGGTACCCCAGATAAAGGGTAAGACACCTGAAGAGCACTCTACAGAGTAGGATCACTGTGCATGTACTTGCTGAAGTGATGAGCAGTCTGAGGCTGGGAATGAGATCTTTGAAGAAAAAGAATAAATTCTTCTTGCCACACCTCCCCTGAGAAAGGAGAATGTGACGTGAAAAAGCAAAGAGCACATAAGAACCCAAGTATCATGAAAGTCCTCCCTCTCTGTGGAAGGCACAAAACGCCATCCTGGTGGATCCATCCTGACTCAGGGAGCTGAGGTTTCCCACCCAAATACATTTGTCTAACAAACAGCCTTGTTACTAAGGCTGGGCACTGAGCAGATGTTGTCTCCCAGCAGTGCAACTCTTCATTGTCTGCTCCGCCAAAACACCGTTTTACTTCCACTGGCAGTACTGCTTAGGTAAATATGCAAGGTCAGTTCTGAAAGCAATAAATAGCCAGGCACTCTAGATTCTCTGAATTACTGTGGCATTCAATTTAGTGCATCCAGATGACATAGCAACCTTCTATGGAGTGGCCAAAAGGTGAGCATTTCTGGCTGAAATCCTAATTGCTATCATAAAGTGATCTTTCCTTGTTTCCATAGCAATATGCCACTGAAGAAAAGGTGGACTGACAAGTAGAAATATGCAAATTATTTAGTTTTTCAGTTCACTGATGCTGTTTTGCATATTCTTTCATTCAATCCATTCAAAATCTCCTGTTGCCTCTGTGCAGCTATCAGGCCGTGTGGAAAGGTAAACACTGAAGTCTTTATTCTGCTGGTAGCTGACAGCTTCTCTCCTTGGGGAATGAAAAAAAAAAAAAGTCTTTTTTTTCCTCTTGTCAAATAACAATAGAGGTAGCATTAGTCACAGCAAGCATGGAAATCTGCCAGGAAAAGAAAGTAAGTAGTGCCCCTGTAGAAACCTCATAAAAATGTCTATTAGGCTTTTGGAAATGACCCTTAGCTACCAGCTGAAGCTTAATGAAATTGGCAAAACAAGAAAAGCAAAGTCTCACTTTGCTTTGCAGCTTTCAAATGACCCACAAAACTTGTTAAAATGGATCAGCAGTGGCAAATATAGACTCTGCCAAATTTCTTTGGCAAAACTTCCCAAAAATCTGAAAGAGAGCAGGTTTTCATAGAGGCAACAAGCTTGCTGGTACGGTTAGATGCTGTCAACATCTCTCACACCACAATAAAAAAAAACTCCCTTTGACTTGTTTCCTTAATGAGTTATCCTATTTAATTTATTTCAACCAGAGTCCATGGGATCAGATCCTGCAGTTCTTTATTTAGATAAAATCCAGATGAAATTAATAGAGGGCAGTGATGCCTGAGTAAGGAGAACAAGATTGGACTTTCTGGAGAAATTGCCATATGTTAATGGCAAGGAATTCAACTGTTCTTTTAAGAACACTGCTGTACAGCATTTACTATTTTTTTATGAGCCTTACTGTTCATGATCTATAATTTGGGGTATATTTTATCCTGAATTAATCCAAACAAAAATATCAGCACTCAGTTCTCTGCTTCCTGCTAGCTGTTTATGTCTGTGAGACGATAGGATCAGGATTTCACCTTACATTTCCTTCTAGAAAATGCAGTCCAACTCAAATATAAGCTATGGGTTTGTAAAGAAATTATTTCTGTTACAGAGGAGTTCTGTCTGACTGTTCTCGGGTCTTAAAATCTGTTAACTTTTGAAAAGTTCAGCATTTTTCTGTCATGATATGAGCAAAACAAATCCTACCCCAATTCTTTATATGCAAAATTGTCCTCATATGCCATCTCATATTTACGTATTTACAATTCAAAAAAAAAAATAGAATAAAAATGCTCAGCTATACTGAGCCAACATGATGAAGGAAAGGTGAATTTATGTCTTTGGACTGGTGGGGGTTTTTGATGAGTCTCAGAGCTGATTCTTCTTCAGATAGTATCGAGGACTCCATCATGTAATTGAAGTCAACAGGAATACTAGTGAGAATATGAACTTTCAGGTTATAACAAAGCAACCTGATTTTGCCCGGCCCTCTGTGTTTGTACAGGCCTTTATTCATTGTGTGTCCTGCTCTGTTTATGGACCACGATTGCAGAATTTTAATGAACCCCATGCAGAGCTCTTTTCAGAGCCAACTTTGCAGAGATGCTTGTCACACTGAGAAATTCCCTGTGTGCCACTGCTTTATTGCTTTGAGCACAAGTTTAAGTCTATCTTGATTTCACTTCATATATTTCCTTGAAGCTATTATATATGGCTGATGAACTGTACATTCTTGAAGAAGTTCAGCGTGGCATTTTCACCTGCCCTCTGTTTTCCTTCCATGCTAAAATTTTAAACAGCCTTAGAAATTTGGCAAGTTACATAACTCAAAGACAGCACTGGAGTTTGAGCATTTCTGTTTGTTGAAGAGCATCCATTTGCTTAAGACTGAAGTCCTAATATACAAAAAAGATCTAGTTGTAAAATTCAATCTGAGATCAGCCAGAAGCCAATGGAAATATCTGAGCGAAGACTGAAAACCGGGACCACTAGTCGTTGACTACTCCAGAGACAAGTGAAGTATGTTATGTAATTTAATAGTTTTATGTTTTCTATTAGATATTATGTGGTAATACATGGCCAAATATTGGGCAGTATGGTACATAAAAAGAACTGTGTACAAAGTGCCTGTCTTGCCTCCGCACTTCATACACAGAGAAAACCCTACTCTCCGTCATGACTGTAAAAGCTTCATGAACTGAGGACATGAGATCAATAATGGGCACATAAGAAAAAAGAGAAAATGATAAGGCTCTGTTATGTTCTGTGGTTTGAGTGTCTAAACTAGTACATGAGGCAGTTAGTTCAGATACTGGCCATGACTCCCAAGTCCAGCATCTCAGGTGGTCCTCTCAGAGCACAATAAATCCCTATGACATTTCCATAAAGGCATAAAATACTAGGAGGCATGTTCTCATTATAGAGCAGGGCTTTGTGGCATCTGCAAGATGTGACCAAAGCACCACGATAAAATTATCTTCTGATAAGCATTACATGCCTAATTAAAAAAGAAGCATACACTCGATTTCACTCCAGATTCAGCTTTAACTTTGTACAAATATTCCGGTATTATTCTAGCTTTCTAGTTGCCCTGAACTTCCTGCTCAGCCTGGAAATGGAAGGGCCAGACAATTCTTCTCTTCCCAAGGGACTTTCAGTGCAATTCTGAAGAAAAGAACAGTCATGTTTTCAAAGTTGGTGCTGACATCTCAGTATAAATCATAGATCATCAGTGATTCTCAACAGTGAGCTGTATTGCCAAAATCCATAAGAACTATTATCAAAGGCAAAAAAATCTTTGTAATCAACAGAGGGAAATGGGATCAGAGTGCCTGCTTAAAAATTGCATGAGAAATTCCATAAACCTCTATTATTTTCTTTGAACATTTGTTAATAATGGGGTTTATTTTATCATTGCTAAGTTGCATCAAACTTTACACAGTTTGGATCAGCAAAGTGGAAAAATGAAAATGTCTCCTACAAAGCAATTTTACCGAAGTATAACTTGATTCTATTTCATTCTAATTTTCTCTTTCACAAGGCTTAAATAACATTTTATCTATACTAAATGTATTTTTAGTTCATATATATTGACAGTAATTTTAAGGTATATTCTGCTGACTCTTTGGTTCTTAATTGGTTAAATACATCAAAGAAAAGTAAGCTAGCTTCATATTGGCATGCAAAGGTCCTCATCCAGTGGAAGGCACACTGTGGTTTGCAGATCCCAGAAATTTAAAATCCCCAATTAGGTAAGCAAAAGAAGAGAATGGATTTATAAATGCATATTTGATTAAAGTAGCTCACTTCAGCTCATTGCCAGTTAATTATTAAATATACATTACAGCCATTCTTCAGCTGAGTTATTTGGGAAGTGGATGGCTCCTATCATCAGAGTTAAAAATAAATAAAGATAGTCTTCAGAAACATCTGGTAGTGGCAACGATCATAAACAGTGCCAAGCTACAAAATTCAAGTACAGCCACGAAATTTGAGTGCTTCTGTCCCCAAGTTTGTGACTGAATAGGAACCAAGGTGGGATCCAGCTACAAAATTTGATCTGCAATAGATTCCAAATTCTTTTTCCAAGTCATTTGATTGTTTTGAGAACAAAGCATATGTTTCCTCAACCTTCTCATTATTTGCCACAGTTAAATGCCATAGTAGAGATAAATCTGTCACTTCAAGTTTTTTTCTTGTGTAAATTAAATTGTGTATCTTGGGAGTCTTATTCTGCTATCCATTAGCAATTGAACTTTACAAAAGCAGGTTTTTGAGACTGATTTCACTAAGTCTTTCAGCAGTCTCTCTCATTGCAATATAATCAAACTTTCTGGATGAGAAGAGTATTGCTTAACTTGATATTTGGATTTGTCAATAATTCATTTTATCATGAAGGGTATACACACATCAAAATGCTGTTTAAGTGTTCCAATGTTCTCTTATTCTCTTATTTATATTTCCAAAAACACAGTCCAGTTCACCCTAAAATATGTCAGTCTGACCACCTCTGGATATAGTCGTATTTTTCCAAAGATTATTTCTAATTTAACCACTGAATTTCCTGCTGAATCATACTGTTCTCTTCATAAGTTTTCAAAGAAAACAGAACAGAGTTGGGGGGATGCTGACAGGAGTTTTTCTGGAAATGTTATTGCAGTGAAACGTCATCTTAGAAAAATGTTTTCCAGCATGACACTGCAATCTTCCAGTAAACTGAAGCACTAATAAGGAGCTCTAGAGCAGAGCTTTACATTACAGTTATGACTTTTCCTACAATCCAGAGTGTGAGTTATAAACTTTTCTGTCTTCAAGATGCTATGAAAGAGAATACTACCAGGGACACAGATGTTTCTATTACATTAATCACATCTTACTTTTATTAAATGTCAATTTTCTGTTTTTATTTTTAGGTTTTTCTTCTTGTTCTCCAGTAAATTCAGCTTGTATTTCCATACTTTTTTTTTTTTCCTGAAAATGTGTGTTACGAACTGGTTAATTTTGCTTTTATATGAATGAAAAAGAGTAACACATAATATTGTAATTACAAGAAATAGGTCTTTCTGGAAATAAAAAGGAAAAGTGGAAAACAACAACAAAACAAAGAAAAAATTTTTACAAGTAGACTCAAAAAAGTTACAGTTCTTTACATCAAATTCTTATCCATTAATCATAAAGAAATACTGTGAAATAAAATAAGTCTGCTTTCAATCAGTGTTAGAATTTCCTAGCATAATAAGGGGAGTGAGTTTACTATTCATTCATTGGAAGTCTTTTGTTAATTTGATTTAAACATCTTTAATTATTTTCAGCATTTATTAAAAAACCAAAACAGAACAAACACATGACCCATATGCTTATTTTAAACCTATTTGACATTCATCTTAACAGTAAAAATTAGCTGCTGTGATAATCATGAAATTGATTATCAATATAATAGATAATAATAATAGATTGATAACTGATCAACAGAATAGTTGGAAAGAATAATAAGGGCAGGAATAATAGATTGATAACTGATCAACAGAATAGTTGGAAAATAAAGAAAATTTGGACATTTCTTTACTGTTTCTCATTTGTTATCTGTTAATTTTTGTTATCTGTTAATTTGGTGCGTCTGGACAGTCTTCATCTTTTTGTCTCCCTCCTACCCAACATCACCTGCATTAACCAAGATAGCGAGCAGTTTGCCAGCCCTACCCGAGCAGATGACAAGAGGCGTGCGGCCGGCTGCTCTGTGACTACCACGCTGCTGTTAGAAACCACACAGAACACCCCATCTCTTCTGTACTACTCAGTTCACAATGGCAGGCTACACAGCCCATCCAAAAGAATCTTTTAAGACTTTCAAACTCTTTGCATTTTTTTTTGTTCCACCATGAATGCCAAGTGCAACCCTTGCTGTGTATTTCCCAGTATAGTTGTTTCCATATTCAGCTGATACCTGAGGTCCCATACAGCTCTGCTCTGGGGTGATTATTGAAAGAATTAGAAGTCCTACCAGCTTGAGTTTGAAACATTTAGTTTGATTTTTTTAAATCTCAGCAGAGCATGCCTCAGGCCTAAGCTTTGGTGGTCTTGTGGTTAACACTGCTGTCTAGAGGTTCATGATTTTTGAATTCCATTTTCTGCTTTACCACAGATTTCCTGTGTCCTTGAGAAAGTCACTTAATCTATTATCCCCTCAATACAGAGAAAAAAAAATGGATGCTGCTCTTCTTTAGAAAGGGTGTAGTGAGTGCAGTTTTCCCTTTCAGAGGAGAATTTACAGCACCATGGTACTTAGATAGGCAAAATAACAGAATTCTTTAAGACTGTTAAAAAGGTTGGAATATTCATTGTAACAAAAAGGGATCTGTAAAATAGAGGAAAGACTATTTTGTCAGTTTGCCACATTTAGCACCTAACACCATCCTAGAACAGGGGAAGATCTCAGTTTCTTGGATTCACAGTGGGACATGAAAAATCTGGTTAGATACCTGCATCATCCACTCTCCCCAGCCCCCCATAACTGCTGGCAGTGACATAGATTAAAAAAAAAAAAGTAAAAAGTGGAAAAAAGTTAAATTAAAAGTGAAAAAGACCTAATTTGTAGTCATTGCCTTGATCTTAAAGAATTAGATCTTTGGACATGCAGATAATGCAGCACTGAGTTTATACATGCATATGTGTAAAACATATATGACCCAACATTTGATCATTTACAATGGTAAAATATTTAGAAATCTTAAAATTATTGGTAGTACACTACAGATGATTACATTCTGAAGAAGAAACATGAAATGAAATAGACAGTATGTAGTTTGCAGATTGCTATAACAAGGCCTCACACAGTTCAGTTGATTCCTGCCCATCTTTCTGCTTGCCTCCCACTGGGCACAAGAGGGCTGGGCAGGTGGACTAAGGGGCAAGTAAAAAATGGGCTGGAATGCTTCAGCTAAAATCTAATTGATGATGTCTGCAAGTGTTGCTCCTCCTGGGTTAGCACTGAGGACCAATACTACCTTAATAACAACTAGTAGAAATAAATCAAGCACATCCTTAATAAATGTGCAGGTCACACCAAACTGCAGAGAACAATTGATGCATAGGGGGGTAAGGCCCTTCGGAGGGACCTCAGCAGGCTGGAGAAATGGTGTGACAGAAATCCAATTCAACACTGGGTGCATACTCATTGACCTCAGGAGTTACAGCCCAGTGCGTTACAGGAGGATGTGTGTCATCTGAGTGTGGAGCAGCTTTGCAGAGGAGGCCCTGGGGTTCCCAGTGGAGCACGGTACAGCATTCAGGGTGAGAGGCTTCCTTCCTGTTTGACATTTACCCGTAAAATATCCTGAACTATTTGGCACTTACAAAATCACACTGGGAGCCCTGCATCCCTTCTTGGCACCTCCAGTGGAGAAAAACAATGACAAACTGGTGCAGAAGCATTCAAGCAAATCCATGGCAGTAGAGAAGATACTACAGACTCTATGACTTTTTTTAAATTTATTTATTTCCACAGTTTGGCCACATCCTCTGATATTAAGAAGGGCACTGTTGTGTGATTTCTAACGCATCTTTAGGTGCCTATTCAGTGTACTGTGTATACCTACTGCACATGCTTGCCTATTCTCAGGAGAGATGAAAGGAGAAGCAAAAAGAAAACAAAGCAAACTAACAACACAAAGAAAAAGCAGAGGAAACCAGTATTTGGATCCGTATCTGTTAAATATCCAAGCTAAGAGATTACTTGCTGTCTTGGTATGGATAGGTCTATCTTTCTTCTCCAAGGTAATTACCTCTCTTAAACAAAAACCCAAATGCTTTCAATACATCCCCTTTACAGAAAGATAACATTTTCTTCAGAAATGTCTCCTTCTAGATCAGATATTCATTCTCATGTTCTTGAGCCACAAATGGTATGTAATTAAATATGCTTTTCAATGTGTTATCAAAGTAAACTGTTTAAATGAACCTTTAAGTGCCACAAACCTGTTTGTTAAAGATTCCCTTCTCTGTAATGTTTATGTTTCTTCCATTGGGTGAATAACAAGGCTATGTTATTAATTCCTCATTTTTTTGAGGCTGCATTGTTTTCAAGCAACCGAACTGTATCATTCCACAGCTATGAAATAGAAACATTTAACATGTGGTTTTTTAATTGAAGTTGTTAATTAGAAGACTTATTTTTTCTTAAAAATGCAGTACTTCCTTTTGCTAACACAGTATAAACTGTAACAGTTTTCCAGAACTACTGTCACACAATTTTAGCAAAATGCATAAAGACTCATAAAATATGAAAACTTTTCCTGACTCTGTTTTAAATTTTTTGAATGGCTATTGCTTGGTTAAGCAAATCTCAAATCAAGTATTTCATGTATGCTAAAGAACATTGCCTGATAGAGTGATCTGACTGTCTGAAAATCAAAACGGCAAAGCTGTGTTTGCCAATGGCTTGGGCAAATGTGTCACAAGCACAATCAGTAGGAATTCTTGCAGTAATCTGTATTTAAATAATAGATTTATCATTCATGCACACACAGCTATCTTGTATTTCCTATTCTAGAGCAAAGTATGGGAACTTTCCAAAAGTGAAAAAAAATCATGCTGCACCCAAAACCTCTAGTAATCATCTAATAATGTAACTATAAATTTTTACTTTTTAAAATTTATTAAGTGTATGAACATGCTCAAAATTTCAGAGGCCCAAAGAATTCCTGGAAGGAAAACAAGACAGACATAGAAAGTAGAACAAATTTTTGACAGGAAAAGTGGGATTCAGATTTAAAATGAAGCTAAATTCAGCAGGGAGTCACTACAGCTACTTTTTATTCAGAATTTCTTCTGCTTCCCTTTTTCTGACCACATTTTTCAGCAACTAGAAGAACAAAGATATACTTACCTTAGAAAATTAGATTGAAAATGAAGTTTTTGACAGAGTACTTGGAAGCAAGGAAAGAAAGAAAGTTAGGCACGGATGACATATTCCATAGGCACAAATTAATAGTTATTCCATTATGTATGTCTGCTTGAGGCACAATTCCTCAGTTTATCCCTAACCAAACCTGCAGTTTGGACTCAGTGAAACTAAACTAGATAAATTTGATGCATAACATATAATTAAGGTTGTCTTACATGATCCCTGGAAAACTGAAACTATTGAGAATATGATCAGCAGGCTACATTTCATGACTGTGGATGTAATATTCAGTACATGATCAGCAACAAATTTCCCTTTGATTCCTATAGAGACTTATACAAATCTGTTATTGCATATCTTGCCTATGTAAGGCTTTATTATCTGAAAAGGTTGAGTATCTCCATTCTGAAAATCCGTTCTCTTCAATGTGCCTTAATCATAGCAGCAGCTGATACAAGCCAAACATTAGTGGCTTTTCAAAATCTTGGTCAGAATGCTTCTTTACAGTCACGATTCATCAAAATAATAATGTAAAGAAGAATCTGAAATTCTTGACATTCTATACACTGTTTTCTTTGTTCTCTTTTGTGCACTGTATTATAACTTATCATCATTATATTCTATTTTCTCATTATGCCTCAGTGATTTTTGATTTCTCATACAGGCATTGTCTGTGGACTTGATAATCACCTATCTAAGGATTTTACACATTACTTAACAGTCTTAAATTTGGAACAAATTACATTTATATAACTTTTACTGTTTATATATTTTTCCAGTATAAATATTTTCCTTTTTTTTTAAGTGACATTGATTCTAATGAATAAATTGCCTAAATATTTTCCTTAAATATCCACATCTCTCAAATAAAAATAAGTTTAAAGCTTCTCAGTGATATAGTTTTTTGGATTTCGACACATCCAGATGTTAAGATGACTTTTCTTGGGTGAAACAGGTATCTGTCATCCAAGTATATGTCATCCAAGTCTTTCAACATAGTTGCCACCTTTAGTTATGCATTTTCAGCAGTGATGAACAAGAGCCTGTATGCTGAGCTCATAAAAATATGTACCAGCTGAGGTGATGCAGCTGCTATAATGTCATTGCTGCTAAGAAAATGTTGCCCATGCAATCCATCTTTCATCAACCCGAACAGATGGAAGTCATCTGTTCAGTGGATGTGATAGGACAGTCTATACAATGGGTAAGATAGGACAGTCCAGCCAAGATTGGCAAAGTGTTCCACAGTCTTCAAAGTGATATGGGGCCTGGTATTGTCGTGTTGCAAGAGAAAGTTTGTCTTCTTCTCTGGCCTGACTCCGGAAGTTCAAGGCTTCAGCTCAGTCAGCGTCATGATGTAGTGGTCAGAGTTGATGCTTTGTCTGGGTTCCAGAAAATCCAGAACGATCACCCCTTTCCTATTCCAAACAACAGTGCCCATCACTTTACCTGCTGAGGTCTGTCTGGAACATTTTCTTTGATGGAGAATTCATGTATTGCCACTCCATGGGCTGCTGTTTTGACTCCAGCTCATAGTGGTGATACAACATCTCTTCACTGGTTAATGATGTGATCCAGACACCTTCAGACTTCTAATTGGTTCAATAGGTCCTGATAAAGTTGCATATGCTGTTCTTTCTGTTCCTGTGTGTGCATTTGTGAGACATAACTGGCACAAACTTTGTGATATTCCAGCACTGCCACAATCATTTCCAATACATTCAAGTCAATATTCAGTTCCATACACAGTTCCTTGGTCATAATCTGGTGATTCACATAGATGAGCTGATTGAGACGCTCTTCATTTCATGGTGTGACAGCTGTGCATGCCCATCCAGAACATGGCTTGTCTTTCACATTGCTGTTGCCACTGCTGAAATACACCACCCACTGCCTCACTGTGCTCACATCCACTGTTTGATCTCCATCAATGTTCAGCAAGCACTGATGAATGTCAATGGGTGCAGTTTTTTCCACATGGCAGAATTCAGTTGCACGCCTTTGACTCATAAGCACTTCTATGTCAGACACCATTGTGTCAGACTGTCCCTCTGCTGCCATCTGTCACACGGCAACAACATGTAATGGAGTGTTTGTAGGAAGGCTCAACCTCTTCTGCCATACCACCAACATCTGCCTCTGATATCATGCATTGGCATAATAAAATAGGAGGCATTACTTTCAGAGCAACTCTCATAGAATATGTTCATCTTTAACCAAAATCACAGATGTAAGATTGACTTTCCAGTAAAGTTAGTAACACTAGGAGTGACAGATGCATTGGAACCTTTCATACAGTATCCTTGAAAATGCACTTCATTGACAGAAAGGAATTGTCACAGCACATGCATGGCTAGTTACTTGACAAAGCCTGCCCACTGCTCATATTCATGCTCTGTTTCTTGATTCTTTCAAAAAAATTCTTTATGTCATATAAACTTGAAAATCAAGTATTTCAGAAATGTAAATATCCTGCAATACTTAAACAGTTATATTTTCTTGACAACTACAGTAAGTACACAAAGCTTTTTTCATGGTTATGCTTAGGACATGCTGAAGTGCTAAATGTGCAAGCAATTATGAACTTGGCACAGTAGCAGTATTTATTTTAAGCCCTACTTGTGCTGCTTTGGTGGAGGATGTTTACTTAACCAGACTCTATTAAACATGCTGAAAACTTTGTACTCTAAAACATTTTTAATTGAAGAAACACAGAAGCAATCAATCATCACAAATGGTAAAGAAAGGCAGACAGGCCCAGGCAAACAGAGTAAGATCTGTAGGTGTCTTTTTATCTTTTAAGGAGAAAAAAAAATAAAAAGCCTATTTGCACTGCTAAAATTTGCGTTCGTGAAAAAAGACAACTTGATAGTGATGGAGACTGAAGTCCTCTATTTATTTACAAGTAGTGCACGGTGGTGGGAACTCTTGCATGGTCTCTTGCCTTTCCTATTCAACCTCTGACCTAACAGACCTGATGAGCTTATCCTCTCCTGTGACAGGAAAAATCCATGCTGAGTATACAACCTGTGGGTCTAACTTACTCAAAAAATGCTGAGCGGTGTTGCTTTTCATGCACCATTTATAAACATATGAAAGCCATTGCACTGCCTTACATTCCTGCTCCGGGAAACAAATTCAATATAACCCTGAGCGTGAGTAGATGGGAAGCATTTCTCTGGCCACCTTACTCTCAGACTCCATCTGTTCTGAGCTGCCAGATGGTAATTTCTAAATTATATGCTCATAGATTTGCTTTTTAAGTGTAAGTTTAAAAATAATAAATTAGAAGAATACAGTGCTGAAGCTGTTTCAGAGCATAGCCTTTGCTTTGAAAAATGGATTTTTGATAGTATTTCTTAACAAAAACTTAAAACATTTGTGCAGTGGGAATTTTGCTTGAAGGAGAATCATAGGACTATATCCAAAGTGTAAAAAGATTAAATGCTTCACATAAATCACACTGATCAGAAGGAGGTATTCCAAAACAGTACAGTCACTTGTGTCTTACAGTTGTGAAGCTGGAAGAAAATATTTTATTATTAAATATATATGCAGATGTATATTTCCTTCAAATTCACATGAATATATTTATACTGACTATAATAAGAGGCTAATTTATTTTTTCTGTGAAGATCACAAACCGAAACATAGAAGATATATAAATATGCAAGCACAAGCATAAATGCATACATATATTCAGACATAAATCTGAACCAGCGTTCACATGAACAAATATTTAGGTCCAAAAAGCAGGAAATATTAGTGATCTTTCCTTCATTTCAAACACATAATACAGTAAATACAGTCTGCTTAAAACTGGTATAGAACTCAACATTTTCCTCTGATATTTAGCCTCATTAATATTTTTCTTACTGTTTCTTTTTTATATATATTATTGAGAGTTTTCATTTAAATTAAAATGTCCTCGCAATACCCTCCTGGAAAATTAGAATACGCGCTGCTGTTAAACACTCTTAAATTCTTATTAAATTACTGATATTTGTTCAGCTAAAGTGGCTTAAATTTTTGTTTTCTGTTATAATGAGTGAGATTACAGATATTATTAAGGTATACTGTTAGTCTTTTTTCTGTCTTGACAATGCTGAAATTCCATTTTTTGATATCTTGATCTGGGAAATGAAGGATAATAACATAGTTTTGCTTATTTCTCTTCAGATATGAAAAAAATTAGAATCTGATCACAGTTTTCTAATATGCGACTAGTACTTAATGTATAAGATGTGTTATTGTTTTCAGAATAATATACCTTCACTGCAGATCACTAATTGAAATTATAATCTAAATAGCATTCCTGACTTGTGCGTAGGTCACAACAATGCACCAAGAAGTGATACAGTTAACTAAATGTTTGATGCTGGTCACAAATTAATTTTTGAGTAAAATGGACTTCATCCTCACTAACAAGAAGGTGTTTGTAGGAAATTCACATTCAAAGTCAAGCACAGCCTTGGCTGTAGTGACCGTGAAATGGCAGAGTTCAAGAACCTTAAAGCAGAGAGGAGGCTGCAAAGCAAGCTCACTACTCCGGACTTCAAAAGAGGACTTTAGCCTCTTCGGGGATCTTCTTGATAGAACACCACAGTACAAAGCCTTGAAGGGAAGAGGAGCTCGGGAGAGCTGTCTAATATTCAAGGATCACACATTATGCAGGTTCAGGAGAAAAACACCAAGAGGCCTGCATGGATGAGCAAGCAGCATCTAGACAAACTCAAACACTATAAAGGAAGTATATAGAGGGTAGAACCAAAAGGACAGGTAGCCTGGGAGAAAGACAGATAAATTGTTCAAGCAGCCAGGGATCAGATTAGGAAAGCTAAGGTCCAGATAGAACTAAATCTGGCAAGAGACATCAAGGGCAACAAGAACAGCTTCTATAAGTGCTTCAGTGATAAAAAGAAAAGAAGCCCACGGAAAATAAGGACCCTCTCCGAAAGGAAACAGGAGACCTCGTTACCTAGGATATGGAGAAAACTCAGGTGCTCAATGACTTTTTTTGCTTCAGTCATCACTAGCAAGTGCTCCAGCTACAGCACCCAAGTCACAAAAAGCAAAGGCAAGAACTGGGAGAATGCAGTATCACCTACTGTAGGAAAAGGTCAGGTTCAGGGCCATGTGAGGAATCTGAAGGTACACAAGTCCATGGGTCTGGGTGAGATGCAACGGAGGGTACTGAGGAAACTGGCAGATGAAGTCGCTAGGCTAGTGCCCATCATGTTTGAGAAGTTATGTCAGCCTAGTGAAGTTGGTCTGATTGTTGTTGCTGTTTTGTATAATAATCAACTGCTTAAGAAAAGAGATGATCATTTAATACCTATGTTAAGAAAGATTCACCTAGGGTCTAGTTCTTTGTGACAGCATATTTTCCAATGTACTATAAAAGAAAAGGAATTACATTTATCTATGTCATTCTAAAAACAGATTAGTTTTTCACTGCTATTTATTTATATACCACCCTACAAAGAGCTTTGCCCAAGCCCCCAAGTTTATTTTCTTTAGCAATTGTATCATGGTTACTCATGTCCTTATCTGACTTAGCTGGTTACATGTCATCTATACTAAATAATCTCAATTCCCATTAATACCAGCATGATATAAAAATAAAAATAGATAGTGAATTATTTTTTTCTAACATGGTAAAGGCAAAAATCAGATTTAATATTCAGACTTTAGTAACTTGAGAAATTTTATGAAGGAATCTCTTCAAATTAATGTTCTCCTTTTAATGTTCCTTAACATAATACTGAAAATAACTGCAGAGGAACATTTTTTTCTATGTTTATGTCAAGTGACAGAAAGCAGAACACAAACTTTGTCTATAATGCAAAGAATTCCTAGCCAGATCCTCTGAAATTGTAAACTTTTCTAAAAATCCAATTAATGATAATCAAATAGTCTGACACCTATTAACATAGATATTCAGCAGAAAGTAAACTCTCAGGAATATTTGAGATTGCTATTTTGCTTGTAAAATTTTTGTTAATTATCTGTCTTGCAACACTGTATAAAACAGGTAGAAGTGAGACCTAAAATGACTAAAATAATGTTTAAATACGGAAGAGCAAAACAACAAAGACATTTACAAAAAATTTCACAAAAATGGTGTAATTAATAATTTTGTCAAGTTTTTACTTGGTCCTTATGTTTTCTTTGCTTTATTGTTTTCCATTCTGCTTTTACTGTTTTCTTCTCTAACTGCACAGCGAGTTAGGCAAACATGAAAGCATGTTATTAATTTTATATATAATAAGACATTTAAGTGTCGGTATTCTAAATGCTGAAGGTATGAGGATAGAGCCTTTGTAGTAATGTTTGTAAAGAATATGAGCATTTTTTCCTGCATTTGAGAGTGCTTATTATGTATTAGGATGTAATCCAGTACATAAACACATTTCTCTCCTTTGTGATGTTTAGGTAGGCTGAATAGTCTTCACAGGACAAGGAGGAATGGTTTAAAGCTAAAGGAGGGGAGATTTAGATTTGATGTCAGAAGAAGTTTTTCATTGAGAGGATGGTGAGGCACTGGCACAGGCTGACCAGAGGAGCTGTGGATGCCCCATCCCTGGAGGTGTTGAAGGCCAGGTTGCGTGGGGCCCTGGGCAGCTTGATCTACAGTTGATAACCCTGCCCACAGCAGGGGGGGTAAAAACAGATGATTTTTGAGTGCCCTTCCAACCCAAGCCATTGTATGATTCTACGATTCTAAGAATCATGTGCTGAAAATTGTACCTTTAAATATTTGGCATCAGGAGTCCAAATATATTATTTTCATAAAAGATATCCAGAAATATTGTTTAAAATCTGTGATCAATCTTCATATATTTTATTATATGCCAAAGATGCATTGACAACTTTCTGATCTTTACAAATGGAACCAATGAAGACAACACTTCAACATGAAGTATGACACCTGCATTATCTTCTCAGCAGGGAAAGATTCAGACCTAGATCCCTAGGTCTATCACACCCACGAGCAAGAGACTGAACCAGGTACGATTCTTTGACAGGTCTTTTAAAACCATTGGAAAAAATAAGGCGATCATTGTTTTCATTAGTAAATTGCAAAAGTTGTTATAATTGTTTAGAAATAATTTCCGTTAATTAGAAAAAGTGTATTTTCCTAGTAAGGAGAAACACAGAACAATAACAATGTGTTTAAAAGGAGCAGGACCTTAAGTATCCTCAGTTCTTTCATTTACTACTTCCTTTATGTGATCCTGGATCCATGACAGCCATTAGCTCTAGCTGTTATTTTCACTAAGTACACCCTATATGTTAGTCTATGGTACAAGATGTCCCTCAAGGGAATTTAAAGGTAACAACTAATATTATTGGCACCTCTATTTAAGAGATTCTTCTAATGAGTCTTAAATGTATTCTCAACATTAAATGTTAGTGCTGCTGATGAAAATCTTGGCAAAAAAAAAAACAAAAAAAACAACATTGTACTTTCTGCTTTATCTGAAACACTTCATTTAGCTGTTCATAACAACCTTTATATTTTTTAAAATATTACTTTTTTGTTTTCTTTTCACATCCATCTTAGAAACCACACGTGCCATGGAATTCTGGAGGATTCTGCTGAACTATAATACTTCTCTGTTCTTGGGAATCCAAATATGGACTATATTGCTTGCTTTGACAACCAGAAAGTTTATGATAGAAACTCAAACATATCACATTTTTTCTTTTTCCTTACATTTATTTTTTAATTAATTTATTTATTTATCCATTTATTTATTCATAAATGTCAAATATGGTTTCTGAATTGGCCTGTGTGGCTCACAACAATTTTATTTGCTGTCCTCGTCACTGATTTTTAATCCTATGCTTGCCCTCTCAGTACTCTAAGAAAGATAATTTTTTTGTGGAGCCAGGTGTTGAACATGATTGTCCTTGTGGGACCTTCTAACTCAGGATATTCTGTGATTCCATAGTTCCATGATTCTACGATAAAAAAATAAATGCGGAGGTCTTAACCTTTGTTTCAAACATCACACATTGTTTTCTCAAACCCCAAGAAGCATTATTTGAGCTAAAAATGTTAACTCACATAGTTAAACAAAGAGTTTAGCAGAGCCCCAGTCCTACTGAGGTACTTAATGCCTTCTTTGCCTCACTCTTTTATAGTAAGACTAGTTGCTCTGGAGGCACACAGTCTGTTGTGCTGGTAGATAGGAATGGGGAACAGAACAGGCCCTTCATAATCCATAATTAGATGGTTTTTGACCTGCTCCAAAAGCTGGACACTCACAAGTCCATGGGGCAGAACGAACTGCACCCTAGAGTGCTAAGGGAGTAGGCGGATGTGGCTGCCAAGTCACTCTCTATCATCCTTTGACAGTCCTGGCTAACCAGGGATGTCCCAGTGGACAGGAAACTGACAAATGTGACGACCATCTTCAAGAAGGCCTGGAAAGATGATCATGGTAGCTACAGACCTATCTGTCTCACCTTAGTGCCAGGGAAGGTTATGGAACAGATAATTTCGGAAGCCATTGTGGATCAATTAAAGGTCAACCAGGGGATCAGGCCCAGTCAGCATGGGTTTATGAATGCTAGATCCTGTTTGACAAACCTGATTTCTTTCTATGACAAGGTGACCCACTTAGTGGATGAAGGCAAGGCTGTCGATGTGGTCTACCTGGACTTCAGTAAGGCCTTTGACACTGTCCCCCACAGCATCCTCATGGAGAAGCTGGCTGCCCGTGATTTGGATGGGCACATGCTCTGCTAGGTGAAACACTGGCTGGATGGCTGGGCCCAAAGAGTCATGGTCAATGGAGTTAAATCCAGTTGGCGGCCAGTCACAAGTGGTGTCCCCCAGGGCTTGGTGCTGGGGCCTCTTCTATTCAACATCTTTATTAATGATCTTGATGAGAGGATCGAGTGCACCCTCTGTATGTTTGCAGATGACACCAAGTTGGGAGGGAGTGTTGATACTGCCAGAGGGTAGAAAGGCACTATAGAGGGACCTGGATAGACTGGATCGATGGGCCAAGGTAAACCGTATGAGTTTCAACAGGGCCAAGTGACGGGTCCTGCACTTTGGTCACAACAACGCCAGGCAACCCTACAGGCTTTGGGAAGAGTGGCTGGAAAGCTGCCTGATGGAAGGGACCTTGGTGTGCTGATGGACAGTCAGCTGAATATGAGCCAGCAGTGTGCCCAGGTGGCCAAGAAGGCCAATGGCATCCTGGCTTGTACCAGCAATGGTGTGGTGAGCAGGACTAGGGAAGTCATCCTGCCCCTGTACTTGGCATTGGTGAGGCCCCACCTCGAGTACTGTGTTCAGTTTTGGGCGCCTCAGTACAGAAAGGACATGGAGGTGCTGGAGCAGGTCCAAAGAAGGGCAACAAGGCTGCTGAAGGGCTTGGAGAATATGCCCTACGAAGAGAGACTAAAGGAACTGGGGCTGTTTAGTCTGGGGAAGAGGAGGCTGAGGGGAGACCTCTTCAAATACCTGAAAGGTGATTGCAGTGAGAGTGGGGTTGGTCTCTTCTCACTGGTGACAGGTAACAGGACAAGGGCAAATGGCCTCAAGTTGCGCCAGGGGAGGTTTAGGTTGGATATCAGGAACAACTTCTTTACAGAAAGGGTTGTTAAGCACTGGAACAGGCTCCCCAGGGAGGTGGTTGAGTCACCATCACTGAATGTGTTTAGAAACCATTTGGATGTGGTGCTCAGGAACATGATTTAGTGGTGGGTTGTTAGAGTTAGGGTAGTTTGTTTAGGTTGTGGCTGGACTTGATGATCTTTAAGGTCTTTTCCAACCTGAGCAATTCTGTGATTCTGTGACTCTATGACTGCAGTGCATGCTTTGAACTCACAAATTCCCTTCAGACACACAGAGCTTCTCTCCAGAAGTTCTCCCTACTTCACAGAGGATGGATTGAGAGACTGAGGCTGTGACTTTTCTCTCAGTTTTGGATTTGGAGAGAAAGCATCAGAGTAGAATGATGACCAGTTTTCTCCTAAATAATGGGTTTCAGTGTCAGTTCATGTTAGGAGACCCCCATGTGCTAGGACAGCAACAGAAAGTCAGGACATGCAGTTTTATAAAAGCAGCCACTGCCTCACTGATTGGAAAAGCCAAGAATCTAAACAAACTGGGCTAAGCAGGACAACACATAGCCTTTTTTTTTGTTTTTTTTTTTCTTGTCAGATCATGCACTGGAAAGTTTTCAAAAATTCAGTATCTGGTAAAACAGCAGAAAATTCCAAAAGAAATACTGTTTTCAGAAGCTCCTTAGTCAAGAAATATCAGAAATCTTGAGGATTTTTTTTCACATAGTCTTAGACCAGATTTTGAACAGTAAAGAAACCGGTATAGTTCATAACCAAGAAGCACCCAAATATTAAGATATGAGAATCACTGGAATGCTTGGAAGCTCATCCAAATTTAATTTGAACTCTGATCTTGTCACTAGAATTAATTTTCATCCACATAAAAATTTGGTAATCCAATGTGCAAAAAAAAAAAAAAAGACAACATTCTGCATCTGTATCCAAAGAATAGAGAGGTATTTCATTTATTTAAACAAAATAATAATAACCAAAAGCGGTAAGTATCCACATTACCGGAACCCTAACAACCTTGTCAATTTTTGTTCTGGAATTCTTTGTCATTTTATTTTATGTCTCCAAATTACACAAAAAAACATTCCAGTTTTAAAAATCATCAAGCTTCATAACCATCATGAAAAAACACAAGCTCAACTTGCCAAAAGTGTCTGTTTATTTCCAAATGAACATCTAGTTTGTTTTAGCTGAAACCAGTTGCCAAACTCCAGCCAATTTTAGGGGAAATACAATTATGATCATTGCGGAATTCCAACATAAACACATACTGAACAGACATCTGCATATACTGTTAAGTGAAAATAACCTTGATATCATCAAAAATCAAGGATGTGTCTTACTCTCTAGCACAAATCTGGAACAAGAGTTGAAATCAAACTCCTGGAGCCACCATAAGCATTGTAAGATCATTCAAATACTCTTCTGCCACATATCAGTATTTCTAAGAGCAAGACTTCCATAAACTTACAGAGACCCCACAAGTTAACATATTAGGCACTGCTCTAAAACTGTTTCTCCTTAATTCTATGTTGTCCTAAGAGTTGTTAAAAACATGTTTCATTGAATGGGTCTAAATGCACATGCAATGCAGATCTGCTTTCCAGAGAGTACTTGTCACCTCCACTTCCAGGCTCTTGTGTAGTCCAACTCACTCAAAGACATAATTTCCAGTCTTTCTATTCTACAAAGAGCAACTGAACGGATTCACAAGGACATGTGACTGAGAAAGTCCTGGACTGCCATCTGCAAAGGTCCAGACTCCCAGGTCCTCCAAGATTAGCAAGCTCTTGGCTCAGTCAGCCTGGACAGACATGAAGCTAGGAGTTTCAAAGCTCATGGGAGCTATAGCCTCCAAACACCAAGTTTTCTGGATCAGCTTTGACTCCTAGGCATTCCAATTCCTCTGTACTCTGGGGTGCTGGGGAATCCAAGACCTGTGGCACAAAGCCTGCTCATTAGACTGGCTGTTTTTGAGCCAGGATTGCATTTCCTTTCACAGATAATTGCAAATAATATTTCCTGATCAAACTGAAACCTAATATTAAAATGGAAGAATCTTCTTGATACTACATAAGCTAAGCCATCCTCTGAAAAACAGCTCTGTGACCAACACTGGGACATGGCCTCAATGTCTTTGCAGAATGAAAAATTAATTTTTCTTGTTCAGTGGAATTCTGTAGAGTTTTATGCACAATCAGTGCTGACAGAAGAGCTACTGAGATTCAAAGCTTTCTCTTTCGAATAGAAAAAAACACTTAGTGATGGAGGTAGTCCAGAGACTAAAGCCAAGCCCAAAGAGGGCTTATAGAGGAGCAGAGCAGATCCGCAGGCCACCTCACTGCTGGGCTTGGTGGTGGTTCCCACAGGACAGTGCCTGCTTTTCAACTTGATGGAGCATAGCCCAACCTAGCTCTTCTGCATGCCATCTCTGTATCCTGTGCAAGCTGCTGGGACATTTTAAATAGCAAATATGAGCTTGTAAAAACAAGAAAGTAATCTATAATGAATGATCAAAGAAAAATAAACACATTTTAATAAGGAAATAATGGCCCAAAAATCAGAGATACTTGGATAGATCATCTGATGTCTAGTTATAGCAAATAAAAAGAGTATAAAGAAGAAACAACTCAACTAGGTGGTGAAAAAAAAAAAGAGCAGAAAATTAAAGGTAATCTCTGGTAATCTTTGGTTCTACAATCAAATAAAATTTTTGCTTCAGTTTTCCATATGGAAAGTGGGGAGGCAGATGTTTATTTCATAGAATCATAGAATCATAGAATTAGCTAGGTTGGAAAAGACCTACAAGATCACCTAGTCCAACCACCCACCTACCACCAATAACCCCACTAAACTATGTCTCCCAACGCTACATCTAAACGTTTCTTGAACACCTCCAGGGACGGTGACTCCACCACCTCCCTGGGCAGCCCGTTCCAGCGCCTGACCACTCTTTCAGAAAAGTAGTATTTCCTAATGTCCAGCCTAAATCTCCACTGGTGCAACTTGAAGCCATTCCCCCTCGTCCTGTCACTAGTTACAAGAGAGAAGAGGCCGACCCCCAGCTCACTACAACCTCCCTTCAGGTAGTTACAGAGAGCGATGAGGTCCCCCCTGAGCCTCCTCTTCTCCAGACTGAACAATCCCAGCTCCCTCTGCCGCTCCTCATAAGGCCTGTGCTCCAGACCCCTCACCAGCTTCATCGCCCTCCTCTGAACACGCTCCAAGTCCTCAATGTCTTTCTTGCAGTGAGGGGCCCAAAACTGGACACAGTACTCGAGGTGGGGCCTCACTAGGGCTGAGTACAGAGGGAGAATGACTTCCCTACTCCTACTGGCAACACTATTTCTGATACAAGCCAGGATGCCATTGGCCTTCTTGGCCACCTGGGCACACTGCTGGCTCATGCTCAGCCGAGCATTGACCAATACCCCTAGGTCTGTTTCCTCCACACAACTTTCCAGCCACTCTGCCCCAAGCCTGTAGCATTGCCTGGGGTTGTTGCGGCCAAAGTGCAGGATCCGGCACTTGGTCTTGTTGAACCTCATCCCGTTGGCTTCAGCCCAGAGATCCAGCCTGTCCAGATCTCTCCATAGAGCCTCTCTACGCTCAGGCAGATCGACACTTCCTGCCAGCCTGGTGTCGTCTGCAAACTTACTGAGGGTGCTCTCAATGCCCTCATCCAGGTCATCAATAAAGATATTGAAGAGGACAGGCCCCAGCACCGACCCCTGGGGAACACCACTTGTGACCGGTCACCAGCTGGATTTAACTCCATTCACCACCACTCTCTGGGCCCGGCCCTCCAGCCAGCTCCTTACCCAGCAAAGGGTGTACCTGTCCAAGTCACAGGCTGCCAGTTTCTCCAGTAGAATACTGTGGGAGACAGTGTCAAAGGCTTTGCTGAAGTCTAGGTAGACCACATCAACAGCCTTTCCCTCATCCACCAGACGGGTCACTCAATCATAGAAGGAGATCTGGTTGGTCAAGGAGGACCTGCCCTTCAGAAACCCATGCTGGCTGGGCCTGATCCCCCGGTTGTCCTGAAAATGCCACGTGATCTCCCTCAGGACAATCTGCTCCATAACCTTCCCTGGCACCGAGGTCAGGCTGACAGGCCAGTAGTTCCCCGGATCCTCCTTATGACCCTTCTTGTAGATGGGAGTCACATTGGCAAGTTTCCAGTCTTCCGGGACCTCTCCAGTTGACCAGGAACGCTGATAGATGATGGTAAGCGGCTTGGCTATCTCTTCTGCCAGCTCCCTCAGTACTCTCGGGTGGATCTCGTCCGGCCCCATGGACTTGTGGCAGTCCAGGTGGAGTACTAAGTCTCTGACCATTTTCTCCTGAGTCATGGGGGGTTTGTTTTGCTCCCCATCCGAGACGTCCAGGTCAGAGAGTAGAGTGCTCTGAGGACAACTGGTCTGGCTTTTAAAGACAGACGTAAAAAAGGCATTGAGAACCTCAGCCTTTTCATTGTCCTCAGTGGCCACATTCCCACCCGCGTCCAGTAAAGAATGGAGATTCTCCTTGGTCCTCCTCTTACTATTAATATATTTGTAAAAGAGTTTCTTGTTCCCTTTAATCCCAGCAGCCAAGCTTAATTCGAGCTGGGCCTTTGCCTTTCTAATTTTCTCCCTGCACATCCTGGCAACCTCTTTGTACTCTCCCTGAGTTACCTGTCCCTTCTTCCACAGGAGGTAGATTCTCTTTTTCTCCTGGAGCCTCAGGAAAAGCTCCAGATTTAGCACAAGGTTGTGGAAGTGGAATTTTCTGTCACTGACTGAAAATCTCTAAACGCATTTCTCCATAGAGAAAAGGTTCCAAAACCCCCAGTTAAAATTCTAAGCAATTTTTGCAATACATTAAATTTAAGAAATATATATAGATATTTATCAGTTTGGTAGAGTAGCCACATGATTTTTTAGTTCAAATTAGGACTGGACAAGTACATGGAAACAAAATCAAGTACATCACTAAGTATGTTGAAACCAAAATCTGGCTTAGATATCTCCTCTTGGTAAATAAAATAAAAAAATCATGTTTTTTGTATTATTCCTTATGCATTTGCTCAGTATCTCAGAATACCAAGCTAGATGTAGCTTTGATTTGACTCCTTACAGCTGCTGTTGCTAACAATGGCATGGAATGGCATGGAATGGAGTGGAGTGGAGTAGAGTGGAGTGGACTGGAGTGGAGTGGAATGGAGTGGAATGGAATGGAATGGAATGGAATGGAAACGGAATGGAATGGAACAAGTTTATTTGGAAGAGACCTATAAACTCCATCCGCCTGACCACTTCAGGGCTAAACAAAAGTTAAAGTATATTATTAACAGCATTATCCAAATGTCTCTTGAACACCGACAGGTATGGGACATCAATCACCTCACTAGGAAGCCTGTTCCAGTGTTTGACCACCTTCATAACAAATAAATTTTTCCTAATGTTCATTCTGACCCTTCCCTGGCACAGCTTTGTACCATTTATGTCCTGTCATCAGTTCCCAGGAGCAGAGACTGGCCTCTCCCTCTGCTTCCCCTTCTCAGGAAGATGCAGAGAGCAATGAAGTCACCTCTCGACCTCCACTTCTCCAAACTGGACAGCCTGTGTCCTCAGCCCCTCCTCTCAGGACATGTCTTTGTGCCTTTCTAAAATTTTTGTTGCCTCCTCTGAATGTTTTCAAGTACTTTAATTTCATTCTTCAAAGAGACCAATTTCTGTACAGAGGAGCCTGGAACTGCACACAATACTCAAGGTGAGGACACATCAAGGCTAAATGTAACAGGAAGATCACCTTTTGATTGGCTGGCTATGCTCTGTTTAATGCAACCCAAAATGTGATTTGCCTTCTTTAAATGAATTTTGCTGATGTCTAAACATTAAGATATGCTTTAGATGGACAAAATTCTATATTAAAGCACCTGACAGGAAGAAGTGTATGGTTCTGAATTTGGAGCAACAGAGGAGAGAAATAAAAATGTTGCTCCTGATAGATGTGATGAACAGAAAATTTAAGATTTAAATTAATCTCCTAATTTCTCCAAGTCTGATAGATTTAGAATAGAACTTAATCACAGGAAAAAAACTACATTAAGCTGAAATAGTGTTATTAAGAGCTGTAATTCGTTCTCAAAACAACAGCGGTCAGTATTAGTAAGTTGAATAATAATATCTGCTTTACACATGAAATTCTTAGTACTTATATTAGAACTATTATATGTCTTAAATTTCACTATAACCAGAAAAATAAAAATAGAAAAACCACAAGATTTTCTAACAGGATAGTTAAACTGCAAAGACATCCACATTATTTCTTGTGACTTTAATAGTGTGCCAACTTTCAACCAGATAAGACTGTGCTGATGAGAGATTATTTTTGAATTTTGTACCAATTAGTTAATGCTATTTCTAAAGTCAGTATGACTGTATTCCATGACAGCAAATAATAAAATATGATAAAGGATTCTTCCCAAATACATAGTCTGCCATTTGAAATTGCAGATGTTTTAAGTCTCATTCAAATTTTCCTACCACAGCACTCACGAATTCTTAGATGAGACATAATCCTTGCCTCCAACTCAACAAAATAGAATGCACAGCTAACACTGTTCAGGTATTTCTGGATCATAACTGCAAGGTCAAAAAGTTTACATATACTTGAATGATTATCTTGTAATAGGGGATGCTAAAGTATACCAGCATCTCCTTCAATCATGTGCTGAAATAAGAGGAAACTATCAGTTTTTCAGTCCCTCCCTGGTACAGTAGGTATCTGACAGAAAAATTGGCCTCACCAGAAATCAGACTGCCTTCAGACAAAGGATGACCTTAATAAGGAGTTTTCTAACAACATTAATTTAAGCCCTTCTGGACATTGCCCAAAGGAAAAGCCATACAGCTGAATATGAATCTCTTGGGCAAGAAATGCAAAATAAATGTAGGAGCAAAATGGAAAACAAGCATGTGTTGAAGTTAGTGACAATTTAATTCAAGAATATGCTTGGAACCATATGTTCAAAATTATTTGTACATTCACAAAATAAACAATGCCTGTTTTGGTTATAGTTACATTTTGTTGAACTCAGAGATGCTAGACTGATCTACAGCCAACATAAAGGGAAGCAGAAGAAAGGCTGGTGAATATTTCAGTAAATATAACAACAGAGATTATCTTATGTCACTGAGAGAAATTTATCAAAACCAAATCAACATTAACATTCTCTAAACTTTATAAACTAACAAATTATATTAAGATATAGATAATCCTAGAAGCTCACACAAAAGCTTATTTTTCTGTCAGGGTTGTTTCAGCTAATTGGTGACAGACCATTTGTCTTTAGTTAAAAAGACATTTTTTCTGCAATTTTTCAGACATAATTACATTGTTACTTCAAATTTTCTTTCTTTCTTCCTAGAAAAAAAAAAAAAAAAAGATGTGCTTTCTACTTGACATTTGAGTAGTTTCTGTCCTGCTGGTAATCCTTAAATTTTTACCTATTTTTACTTTGGGTTTATGTGTTTTTAATAGTTCATTTCCTTACATGCTTTGTGACAGAGATAACAGAAGCTTGACCTAACAAGCTGGCTCTTCTAAACTAGAAGACACTAGAAAAAATTATAAATCAAACAGAAGTATGCTATTCTAAATATTTATATGAACATAGCTTTCAAAGACTACAGTAGAAAATGCATGGAAACATATGAAGAGTCAGCTAAAATTGTATACAATATAGTAAACATGTTAAATTTGTAGAAATGCACACAGTAGCTTTATGGAAAAACACAATCCTTTCTGTGTCTGAAAACCACACCATATAAGTTTAGGCAAATAAGCAGCAACATCAGACTTACTCATAAAGTATAAATTAGATACCCATATTGTCATAGTTATTTGTTCTGCAGTGAATGTTTCGCCCAGGAACAAAAGCATAAAAATATCTATGAAGCAACACAAGAAAAGCATTGAGGAATTTGGTCCATAACTCTGCCCAAAGGAAAATTCTGTTGAAACCAATTATATTTTGCAAACATTATACAACAAGTTAATCTCTGCTATTATTCCACTAGTTCTGTTACAGCTATCCTATCACAAACTTGATGCAAAGAGGATCCATTTAATGGCCTTTACACTGAAAATAAAGCTTACTCATCAGTTCAGCTTTTGTTTCCAGGTTGTCAGTGTTAAAAGCAGAAGCAATTCTATGTGCTGGAAGGAAGGAACTGGTCTGCAGCAGACCAGTGCCTTGCCCTGTCCTTTAACTGTACTGCAGGTCTTTGGGACAGCCTGGGATATGCAGATGCATGGCCTACTGCAGGAAAAGCAAGCGTATCTCAAAAACAAAGAGACCAAGAAAATAGCTTATCACAGATGCGTTCACAACTTCCAAGCACACACAAACACATAAACCTCCCTCATTTGGAAGCTGGACAGCAATGTGGAACTCTGTTGACTTCGCTGAATTAGCAGTCACAAGACTGGTTTATATCTTACAGGTCGAATTTTTAACAAATGTTGATTCTGTAGCTCCTAAGAGATGAGCACTGAAATTTGTGTACCCTGATTGCTAGTCATCTTTGAAAATGTAATCTATGTACAGATTTCCAGCAGCACTGAGCACCCAGCTATCCTGAAGTCAGTGGTAGCGGTTGCTGCCCGAATTGAAGGTCAGATTTTATATTTTTGCCTAACTTGATAATTTTCTGAATTGACATGAGCCTCTGAAAATAGTTCTAAACCACAATCAAAATATATTAAACAGAAAATAAATTTTAAAATACTTCAAAACTGCAGTAAAACTGTGATTTTCCTATTGGTGTTTAAACAAAGAGTTTTAAAGTACAATATATATGTCAGATAATACTAGGTATATGCATTTCATCAATCATTTGGATAAGTCCTTAGTATGATTCATGTAAGGCAGCACATGCTCTATATTTTACCTGTCATCACATTTAACCCCAGTCGGGGGTGATGTTGTTGCTACTAAATTATACAGGTCATTGTGAGGAATTTTCAACAAATTTCAGATTTTACTTTTCATTTTAAAAGCTTAAGAGTTAATTCTTTTAGATACATTTCCATAACTTCTCTACACCAGTGGAAAGTGATAGACTGTAAGCTGTTTTCTGTTCAAGAAAGGTTTTCATTTGCTAACATGAGGAAATTGCTTTCTCCATTTGGCACATAGAAGTTGATGTCAAATGGTTTGGCTTTTCCATGGATGGTGCTAAGGATACACTGGGAATCAAGAACCACTTGCACATCCAACCACAGAATAATAGAATCAAACATAGAATCATAAACTGTATGATCAGGGTGTTTTTTTGAGAAAGAGAAGAAATGAGCCTTTCTGGAAATTGAGTTACAAAATGAATTGGTGTGCATGAACACTGGCTGGACTATTTTTCATTCCAATAAAGTGGGTAAATCCATCAAAGCAGGTCATAGTAAATGAGACAAGGACACCTAGGAACCCGCTGTGCAGGAACTCCTACATATAAACACAGCAGTGACTATCAACCAACACTTTAATATTGCTGTAATGGATAGGAAAATTGAGTATGTTATACCTTAAATAAGTACAAAATATAAATGTTTAAACACACAAAACGTTTTCAGTTTTCAAAAGTGGTGTCCCCTTGTGATTTCACTAAGCAGCACCGCTGGAAGAAAAGTCTGTTTTTTGTGTTTTTACAACATGGTTTAAATTTTGGTTCAATGTATTGAATGGCATACTGACACTCTGAAACATAGGATTTGAAAAAATATATATATATTTTAAATATATATATAAACATATATATATGTTTAAAGATAATCAGGTCTTAGTGCAAGTGTGAGCATCCAGATTCTTTGCTGATTTAAATCCACACCATTCCACTCACCTAGGCTGAGTATTTTAATGGCAGCTGTGAAATTAGCCTATCATTTGCTACCACAAAAAAAATTCAGAGATGCATAATTTCAGAGCCAACAGCATATTTACGTATCTACATTAGTGAGGTGGAATTTGATAATTACCATATAAGCACTGTAGCATCAGGTCTTGATATTATTGTTGGCTAGACTTAGAGTTCCCAAATATCAAAAGGTACCCATTGTGTACCTTGGATTTTCCACTGGATAATGAAAACAAAATGAATGCCATCACCAAACCTTCTGATTGGCATGAAGGTTTATCCAATGATGACTGTAAAATATATTGAATAGAAAAGGTTAAAGAAGTATGAACAATTGTTGGCGTTATTTAGGAAATGAATGCAAGACATTAAAGCAAGAATAGTCTCTGTGGTCTTTGTGAATATTAAAGAGATCTATAATAGAAGTATGCACTGAACTTATTACATGAACACTACCTCTTTCATAATGTCAGTCATTAAAACAGCAGTGAGATAAAACAGATATGAGGTCCTGACTGGACTGAAATTGCTTGAAGTTCTGTCTTTGACATACTGTAGCATAGACCCCTGGGTTTGCGCAGTCCGGAGCAGAGGAGCTGAGGGGAAGCCTCATGGTGGCTGCAGCTCCTCACAGGGAGCGGAGGGGCAGTGCTGAGCTCTGCTCTCTGTGACAGCAATAGTACCTGAGGGAACATGCAGATTCTATCCTTGTGGTTATTCTCATTTTTTCATTTTATCTGGCCACCTTTACAGTAAGGTATTACGTCAGCAAGTGACAGCATAGAAACAACAATGGTAAAATGTACTGGCATACAGTATTAACAGACATCACCATCAGAAGATGCTAGAAGGATGACACACACTCCTATCAGTTGAGAGATGCAGGTTCCACTAAGTTTATTAAAAAAAAAAAAAAAAGCCCCAGTTTTCAGATCATCTCTACAACAACCAGATAGGCATTTCTAGTATATCGCTGCACACATCAGTGGAATATTATCATGTGTTCAGCATGGATCTACTTGTTTATTTCACCTCATAATTACTATAAGAACTTTCTCTTATGCAGTTTGATGATGGTTTTGCAGCCGTTTTTTTTTTTTTTTTCCTTTAGCATGAGCTAAATTAGACAACTAAAAAACATTTTTCTCAATTAAACCTAAAACCAGAGCAGTTACAAACAGTTCTCTTTGAACTCAGATGTCTCTAGTTCAGTGGGAACAGTTTGCTTAATCTTTTCTATATCAACAACATTCCACATGCATATTCTCTCTATCTTCTTCAGGAAGGAAAAAAAAAGAACTGCAGAAGAAACTGTTCCCAGATAAACAGGATGACACCAATACAGTGAATCCCTTTTCTAATGTCTTAGCTGTGCCTGGACATAGATATTGCACTTAGGCTTCTCCTTCATATCCCAAGATAATACTGGAACTTGATTCTACTTTCTCTCGAATCTGTGTTAAAGTAGTTACTTTGTAGCAGTCAGTTGATATTCTCTTTATCAGCAAGAAAATGTTTTCCAGCTACATTTCTTTCAGTTTATGAAAAGCTCAATTTTTTGAAAATAAAAGGAAAATAGTGTTATAAATATGTATTTAAATAGACAAAACCAAGTCATCTGACTTTATTTAGTCAAGAATTCCATCTTTTGAATGAAAACCACAATATTTTGATTTGGAAGTGTTGCCCTGTCACACAGCTCCCTTTATCTGAGGTCTCAAGCTCTCCAGTTAAAAGATCTTTAGTTCGACTACATCTGCTACGGAGAAATTCTGTCACAGAAATGTCTCAAAGAAATGCCCAATTAATCTCCAGAAAACATCATCAAAAAGGATTTTTCTGTTTAAAACACTTTCATGAACAAAACCAAAACATTTCCTCTCTGACTTCACGAAAAAAAACCTGAAAAACTCCACTGGACTCTTAAAAATACAAATGAGATAGAAACCAAGACTAGGTTTAAATTAAAATAATCTACCAGAGCACTTTGAGAGCTTAATTATCAACTGATATTTCAGCTCTTTTTTGGTGTTTGGGAGGAGTGGAAAAAGGAATGCTGAAAAAAACATGACTAGCAAAGTTGCAGTGGTGTTCTTTTCAGTATGAACAAAAAAGGAAATACTGGAAATCTCTTTATAATATTATTCTCATGAGACATGCATCCTACTTTCAGGACTGGGGAATGCTGGTAGAAGCCTGTGCATACAATGAAAGCTGCACACAAAATCCTGCTCTCAAATGAACAAAAAAAAAATAGTTTTGAAGTCTGTCTGCTTGTCATAGACAGGGCAGGAGCGCCCTTTTTGCTGCAGCAGACTGGCATTGGCAGTGCTTCATTGATGCTGTTGACACAATTTCTGATCTACACTGTGGTTCCAAGACTTTCTAAAAGTGGTCTTTTTGTATTATAAAATGACATTACATGTGGCATTCGCTGGTATCTTTCTAGGCATGTGAAGGGAAGAAATGGCTGGGGATAGGGACCACGCTATCATCTCAGTACTTGATGTGGTACCCCACAAATTTATGCTGACACAATGCAGGGATTGTAGAGCATATTGTGAGGAAGCACACCATCTGTTTTCTGCCTCTGCTCTTCTATAAATAACAGACTTTAGTCTCCGTGGTTGCCAGGCTAGCATTTTGCAACATACCCCTCCAGCCCTTTAAAATTCCTCCTGACTCTCTGGGAATTTCCTGTTCTGCCAAGGAGGTTTGTCCAGACAGAACTGAAGTGAGTCCCTTACCGCTCAGAAATCCCCTTAACAATAAGGCAGAGAAGTGTTGAAGACTTGTGTCCAAAGGGTCAAGTAGTGGACCTGGCATTTCTGCCAACCCTGGAAGCACCGTGGGAAGGAAGGGGCAAAGGGTCACCTTTAGCTGTGTGTCCAAGATTGGGAAATTCCCTTTCCTGGACAGGAATCAAGCTCAGATTTTTACCACTGATTCACTCTGAGCAGCATCAGGCCAAGAAGCACAGTAACTCATTAACATCACACTCTGGGTGAGAGTCAAGAGACCATTTTTTCCAGTTTCTAGTTCTCTCAAGGCTACTTAATGATAATGGCTTGATTTTGTGGAATGTGATGAAAGCCTCCTCTGGGTTTATGTTCCCATGAGATGTTACTGTTTTTTCTAGTCATACTTTTTGGTAAAGGGCTAATGGTGGCAACACCTGGAAAACATGTGATAGCAATACCAGACAAAGTCTGATAGAAACAAAAACAAATTTAATATCCACTCTGTTAGAAAAATCATGAAGCAATTCTGACTTAGGATGTGGAGCTGTCTCACAATATAAAGTTTGCATTGCATTATGAGTAATATTCTAAAAATAATAGTGCAACTTGCTTATAGCCTTTCAGAATGACCTTACTATGGAACTGAAAACATGACAGCATTCAAAACCACACTGACATAACTAACACTGAGGGCAGTCAGCTTGAAAATATAGAATACAAATGGAAAATTTACCCTGAAACACATTTCCAGTGTTTCACTGTGGTGAATTATAGTACAGAAAAAAAGGACCAATGTTAATTCTAACGTCAATGGACCAAAAAATTTTTATTGTAATTTCACAAGAGCTCTATGATCTTGGCAGTGAAATAATAAATGAAAATATTGAAGCAGTCTTTAAAAAAGCTTGACAAAGGAAAAGATGTCACATTACGGTTCATATTTTACAAATCAAGTATCCATGTCATATCTTCATGCCCATAACAGCATGACAATTTCAGCCTTGCTCAATTCTGCTTCTAGGAAATACCCCATGGGGTCAGTGGCCAAATTACTAAATGTTTCCAAGATGTGTAGGAGTGCAATGTTGTTTGTTTTCTTTTTTTTTTTTAAATCCTGGATCAAGAAGCATTTTTTTGTTGTTTTTAGGGTTCATAGCATTGGGAACACTGGGAGGCAGTATGGTAGAAGGTAAAAAATGGTGTTTGTTTGTCTTGTTGGTTTAGTATTAGAGAAATATTTAGTATTATAGAAATATAATCAAGCATCCCTGCTTTATGGACCCAAGATCCAGACAAATCTTTTTATTTCTGTGTTTAATTTTTTAACTCTTTAGCGTTGATCCATCCATTCACTGTACTTCAAAAGACAATACGTAAGAATATTTTTTAAACACTTAAATACATTATCTATTAATTCCCTATGTAACTGACAAGTTTACTCTGACAACATTTTTAAGACTTACTTGTGGCTTGTGCAGCATGTGCCATCGTGGCCACGTTTCACCAGCAAAAAAGGTACCTAAAGTCATATAATCCCCTACATGAACCTCACAAAGGATTATAATTCCCCCTTTTTTGATGCATTGGATTATTGCGTTGTTGTTTTTTATAGGAAAGCTACTCTAGAAGTTTCTGTCTTCATCTACTTACTCAAATACATCAAATACAAGTGTACAGTTTAGAGTAACAGAGCAATTCCTACTCAATTCCACGTCCTATTAAAGTCCAAAGTTAGTGAAACATATCTAAATGCTTGTAATAACGTTCTCCAAGAATGAAATTAAAACAATTTATTTAATATGGGTAAAACTTCCCATGTGCTTGTTGTTTCTTGGAAAATTTACAGTTAGCTCAAAATAGGATTCTTGATGCTTTCAGGATCAAATCCTTAGATCTTGCCAAAACATACAGTTCACAAGTTTGGGCAAATGCTTTTCTAGTATTTCTGGCCTATAGCTCATACAGACTCTCCCAGGTGCTTGCTTGATGTTAGTACATTTTTTCCTCACTTAATGGTCAAATACGCACAACAAAGGCAAACATTACATCTGAGGCTCTCATTGATAGTATTGATAGCATTCCCACAGGAGAGTAACATACTGGTGACCATACGCACTGCCAAAAATGGCATTCTGGTTCTATTCAGCTTCAGCTGGGGGTAGTCTGCATTTCACATATGTTAATAGCCAGCAAAACTTGGAGACTTCACAGTTTCCTCTTTAAAAGTTGATGCTGAACATCTCCCTTGTCTCTTATTCCTTTATTCTTCTTATGTTTAGTAAGACATATATTCTGTATTTACAAAAAAAGAAGAAAACATGTTTTATTTAAAATATTCCTCAGATACGATGACTTAGTTCTCAAGCCAACTGTATTACTCCTGAAATATATAGTATTATGATAGTTATAGAGCCAAACAGCCAGTAGATAATTTACAGCTTCATTGCTTCAGGGTACTTCATCAAACATGCCGTACACCAGAGTCATTTTTTGAGCCTTTTCTATCACAGGAAAAGTTATCTTATTCTGTGTGCTTTGGTGACATGTTGTTACCTTGAGCAGCACAAAAATTTATGGATTACAACAGCAACCTTCACCTTTTCTATCAGTCTTCTAAAGAATCCCTCTACCAACCTCAGATAGGCTGGCTTCTTGTTCTGAAGTGCCATCTCAAATTTAGCTGTCACAATCTTGCCATCTTTCTGTTAACTGATGCCTGATAATTCAGGTCCTTTACACTTTCTCTGAAATGACCCTTTCCAGGAGGTAATAGTACACAGTTATAAGTTTATATTCAGTTCTTTGGGAGTTACCTGTGCCATAAATATTCAAAGTCATAAAAAAAGCAATTGAAAAAGCTATATATATATTCATATTTCATTTATAGCTTACCTGAGCCACAAATGCATCACAAACACTGCGCATGGTTTACTCAAGCATTACATTTTGTCTTTAGAGCAGAGTACCTATGCATGAAATGAGGCGCAAGCATTTTGCCAGGGAGGTGCAGAAACTTAGCTAACGAGCTGGTTTCAGAGAATACAGCAAAGAGTGAAACAATGCCAGCTTTCTCAGTTAGACTCAGTTTGTGAGGATCTAAAATCACGTCACTCAGCAGGGTACTTCTGGAGTGCAGAGTCACATGTTACATTGTTGTACAGTGATTGGCACAGTGGCTCATCAAGAATATCAATCTACAGTTTTGTTGTTTTCTTTTTTTACCCATGATTACTGAATGTATTGTGCTGTAATCGTCCTTCACTTTAAATGCTAACTGTTATTGCTCAGCATAGCCCTCTTCTGCCAGGTGACTCTCTAAGTAAGATGACAAATGATGACCACTTCCCTGCATAGAAACCTGGCATTGTAACAGGTACAAATAATTCTTAATCAACTGACATGAAGCCAGGAGCCAACATGGTTGAGTTATACTGGAGGTATACAATGTCAGACGAATATACAGAAGGACATGTAGTGAATCAGCCGGAATTCCTGGAAAAGCCAAAAGATCAGACTGGATCATTCAAGAAAAATGCGAAGAGAAACAACCTTAATCATCGCCTCCCTAGTTAACAGGCTAAAGTGATAAAGAATTTTGCAGTCCATATCTCCTCCTTACAAAAATAGTAACACACAAAAACTTTCTTGCAGAGCATTGATGGCCTTTCCCATTAACACGATAGAAGTGACGCAGGAAAGATAGGTGGCCCTTGACCATTTATCTCTACTATGGTAAGTCACACACAGAGTGAAGTATGAAGTCTTAGCCAAGAAATAAAGGGGAATAGTTCATTCAGGAAGAGATTAAGTCATTTCTTTGAGCAGTTCTCCCTTTAAGCAGATCCTCAGAATTCCAGGCACAGCACCAAACACATCATGGTTTGGGGGCTACCCATCACTGTGTTGACTTGCTGATGTGGCCTAGAAGGCCACAGGAATTTCCTGATGAATTAAGACTGTAGAGGGTAAATATTTAACAATGACGCCCATAAATATACTTAGTACTTAATGGCAGTGATCCTAAATCCTCACTTTGGCTGCTTTTATCTACATACGAATGCCTAAATTTCAAAAATTATAGCATTCTTCATTGAGTTCTCTGGTGTTTGAGGAGACTTCAGAGAATCAGGTGTTACATAAAATGTTTCTGATATATTTCAGAACTAAAGAACATTCCCAGGTAGATTTTTCATAGAAAATATTAGTTTTGTGAAGTGAGATAGTTATCTGAAGGTCCTTGTGTACATGAACAAAGTCTTACGGCTTAGAATGGAGAAGTGAAAGGATTGTGAAGGACCATACTATTACATTCCTTGTTATTTACATATTGAGATTATGAGAAACATTTTTAAAAGAAGGATCTATTCTATCTTCTGCAAAGAATTTTGCATGAAAACTGGAACTCCTAGAAGACAGTTATCACTACAACTATTTGAATCTGAATGTAATTAGCACATGAGGTACAGCCATAGGTGGTTTAAACCAAGAAAAAAATTAATTCAATGCAGTGCTCAGAAAAAAAGAACAAAATTTAACAACATTATTTTCCCTAAATCTGCATTGTTCAAAACTGTATTTGTAGACAAGATTCAAAAAGAAAAATAAACTTTTATAAACACAGGCTGACAACTTTAAAACATTCATAAATAATATGGTATAGAGGACATACAAGTCTTTTGTTATCTTAAAGGTAAACATAAAATATTCTCGGAGATTGTATTATGACTGCTGGTTTCATTTTTATGCATATTTAAAATGTGTTCAGAGGATTTGAAATGTATCAAAAGTCAAATTATTAAACTACAAATTGAAAATCAGAATTTTTTCATCCACAATCACAAAAATTTATGGAAAATTACAATATTGAAGGCTGGAAATTCTTTGAAGGTGGCTGAAATTTTGTTGTAACATTTAAAATAGTGGGAAGGTGCATCCAAATGACAGTAGTGCTTTTGTCTATAAACTCTCCAAGAAGAGGAAAATAAAAGCCTGGCCTCCTAAATGATGTGAACCTGAAGAAAGAAGTTTTATAACAGATAGTATCTTTCAAGTAAATCCTTTTGCACACAGAAAGCCTTTGAGGGAAATTTGGTTTTGAAAGGGGGCAGAAACAGTCTATAAATGGCATTACTGACCTGTAACCGAGATAGCTTTTGGGTTCCAAATTGATTAGTACCAATCTGATCATCTGTGCTGCAGTGTGAAAGAAGCTGTGCTGTCAAAAAGAGGCAAATTGCCTTCTAAGGTCTTCTGCTTATTCTCTTTGCAGTGTTCTCCCACAGCTCTCTAGCCTTGCCTTAATTTCCTGGCAGAGATGTTCAGAGTTTATCCTATCTCTAGGGAAATCTCTCAAGCTTGTTCGCCTCTTTGGTCCAGAGAGAGAAGAAAGAATGCCAGAACACAAATCCTTGGGCAGGACAGAGTCAGAAGGCAAGTGTGCTAAGTGGAACAAGTGGCTTTTGGTTGTCCCCTTGCAGCCTGGTACATGATTTGCAACAAGACAACCAGACAAAATAAGCCATATGGCAAGAATTTACTCAGATAAATAAAAATTCCCAGAAGATGTGAGGAAAAATTAGAACTATATGGTTACACCAAGTCCTATTAAAGAAGCAGATGCCACGCACACATTCTGATCAGCTTTATTCTGTACCAAAGCACAACCAGGTTTGCCTTGCATATAAGGACAGAAACATATATGGGATGGGCAGTATAAGGATCCAATATTTTTTCCTGAGTATATAAAAATTCTTGCGATGACATGGAAAGGACAGGGGTGAACACATACATAATTTATGGGCAACACAGTATGAGGACTCGTTCATGTGGAATTATTGCACAAATAATAAGCAGGGATACATCGTGCTATCAGCTCTTCTAGGTAGGGTATTTTTGAGCCTACAGGTCAGTTTGAAGAGATATCCAAAGCAGGAATTTAGCAATTTCCTAAATTGTAAGTGATCCCTACCAAATACAATGTAACCTTTTACTCTTTAAAAAAGTGAAATTATAGCTATGGGGATAACAGCAGATAAGTAGGTATAAAATGCAGAAATGGATTTAAACCAGAACACTAGAAAAGGATTTTTGTGCACCGTAGTACCAGTCACTCCAAAATCTAAATGCATGCATATGTGTGTGTGAATGTGTGTATGTGTGCACCCATTCAGGCACTGGGGAGAGGTGTCCAAGGCAAAGGACTTTGGCGGTCTTCTTACAGAATATTCGATCAGCCACATTTTACTCCTGGAATTTCAACCCAGATTTTCCATCTACAACTAATAGCATCTGCACTTTCATCTTATTTCTTTCTCTTTTAAGAATGGAATTAGTAACAGATAATATGAATGACCACATAACAGACATTTAAAATACCTTATTAAATACATATGCAATCCACTATCAAACTAGCATTGTTCTCCAATTATTCCCACTTTTCTTACTGGCTGTGGCTTTTTTGTTTTGTTTTGTTTTTCTTACTGCTAGAGGCTCTCAAAGAAGTATAAGAAACTTAATTCAGTCATGTAGCAACAATGTATACTAGAACACTAATTTTCTACATGACTTCCTCAGAGGGCTTATAAAATTATCTCAACTTATTTTTGTCTTTATTTTTTTAAATCCCAAATGCAAGCCATTTTTAAAAATGCATGGAAATTTAACTTGGGCTTCTTTCCAGCTGACCCCATATCTGTCATGTTTTCAGTGTCTATGCCCATATGCTTGCACAATGTTTAGCACAGCCCTACTGTTAGATCTTATTTAGACAAAGATGTTGCACTAGTTTAACTTTCTTAAGTTTTCAAAAGGCTTAAACAAACTGGTGTAAAATTCTGGGTAGGCTTCTTATCCCAGTATAGGAGTGACTTACATTGTTTTAGATTAACCTGATTCCTAACTAAGGTAATGAAAAGCAAAGCTTGATCTTTGTGCATTAATGTTAATGAGAATGTAGTGCAGACGTGCAACAATTTATGGCATTTCTAAGTTACCCTTCCAACTGAATATTCAACACTCTGGTGTTTCAAAACACCATCTAAAATATGCATATGTGGTTACACAAGGATAACCTTGTGTTTAAGAACTGCTTGTTTCATAAGAAAAAGGACTCTTCCTATGAAATATGATACTATTTCAGTGTCCTTTTCCTGATCAAACTTCAACCCTTTAACAAGAGGAAATCCTCATGTTACTGGGAAGACTTCTACAGACAGTGGCTGTTTATTCAAAACACTTGAGCTGCAGGTGCTGAAAATGAAGTTAACAGCACAGCTAAAACCATGATAGTAGTTCTAGCAGGTCCTCATTTACTTGCTCTTTGTTTGCAACTCACAGCAAATGCAGAGAAGGCTGGACTGAGCTGCAAAGTAAATTGACATGAATACAAACAGGTTGCTAAATATTTTCATCTTTCAGGATATGCTTGCAATAAATCATACAAGTGAGCCCAATTTCAATAATAAGAAATTTATTCAAAATTTCTGGTAGCAAGAGGTCTGAAAAAGTGTCCATTCCTCATCGGTCTTCATGAAAATCTGTTCAAGTCTGAACTACAATCCTATTCACCTTCGATGTGCACTGGATAGAGCAACAGCTGCTGGAGAGGATTTAAGAACACTGTAAGAATGAATACCAATCCCACAATTAGCAGAATATACCTATCATACCTATAATACATTTACTCAACTGCAATCTGAAAAATACACTTAACAATACATGTATATTCACTGCATTTGTCTACTTTAAAAAAAAAAATTAGTTCCACACTTTAAAACAAATATCCTTTCAAAGGAGTTTCTGATCTCACATCACTTTCTCTAAACATTGAAAGGATTACTATCATATACAAACCGCTAATAGCACAAAATGCTTCCACGAGAAAGACTCCAAAAGCAACACAAAAATAATATATTAAGCCTCCCAGCAGCCTTGTGAAATTTAGTAGCAGTACTGTATCTGTGTTAGAAAGGGGAAACAGGAATACATAAAGTTTATGATTTCCTTGCAGCCAGTAGGGAAACCTACGCAACAGCCATGGACAGAAACTAAAGCTTAAATCCATCCCACTTAGCTGAGGCATTAAAATCAGGAAGTGAGCTGCTGAAGATTTCCCCAGTCCATGAAGAGAAGTAGGGACTTCCGTAGGATGGCTAAGATGGCTGGCTCTTCCTCTGGGTTTACTGTCTCCTGACACCGAGCTGAGAGATTCGCCATAGCAAAGAAAAACCTATCTTGTTCATCTCTGGGCTTTGGCCAGAAGTTTGAGTGGGATGATCCAGGACTAAAATACCCAGCTCTGAACTTTTCCCATATGGAGGGAAAAGTTTTTTTTCCAACGCACCCAACAATCTGTAGTAGAGACAGTTTCCAAACCACAAAAGGGAATGGGAAAGATGAGTTCTCAGCACCCTCAAACTGACAAGCCGTTTATATCAACTTCATCTAGAAAAGGTCTCAGGGCTCCAAATGAGATATCCCACTGGACATGTTGGTTGGACAGTTCTTATGACTAATGAATGTAATATTTTATTGCTACCAGAAAGTTCCAAATTACAGCAGTCATCACTGAAAATAAATATAGTCAGGTTCTACTGCACATTATGATAAAACCTTCTGTCCAAGCATGGGAATTGTATTAAATCATTTGCTACTCAATGTGGCAACATGTGCAACTGGCCTTCAGTCTAATTCTCTGATTCTTCTGATTCTGCCTCTTAAAAAAAATGTTGTCTAATATATTACTCCTCAATAATGTAAGGCTTTCAGGCATTGCCATGTTTGAAGCCTTGCCTTTTTCTCAGAATGTCCCAAGGTCCTCAACAGTTTGATAAATAAAGCTTTTGAAATGCAGGCATATCACTGATCAAGATGCTTTTTTGGAGGTAAATAAGTAATTTTTTTTTAGATGCAATGAACATATTCTTACTTCATAAGGTTAGTTTTTACATATACTTATTCACAGAGTAGTACATGTTACTTAGGTAATTTCACTAATTTGTTTCATAGAATCATAGAATAGAATCATAGAATTAGCTAGGTTGGAAAAGACCACAAGATCATCTAGTCCAACCATTCACCTACCACCAATAACCCCGCTAAACTATGTCTCTCAATGCTACATCTAAACGTTTCTTGAACACCTCCAGGGACGGTGACTCCACCACCTCCCTGGGCAGCCCGTTCCAGCGCCTGACCACTCTTTCAGAAAAGTAGTATTTCCTAATGTCCAGCCTAAATCTCCACTGGTGCAACTTGAAGCAATTCCCCCTCGTCCTGTCACTAGTTACAAGAGAGAAAAGGCTGACCCCCAGCTCACTACAACCTCCCTTCAGGTAGTTATAGAGAGCGATGAGGTCCCCCCTGAGCCTCCTCTTCTCCAGACTGAACAATCCCAGCTCCCTCAGCCGCTCCTCATAAGGCCTGTGCTCCAGACCCCTCACCAGCTTCGTCGCCCTCCTCTGAACACGCTCCAAGTCCTCAATGTCTTTCTTGCAGTGAGGGGCCCAAAACTGGACACAGTACTCGAGGTGGGGCCTCACTAGGGCTGAGTACAGAGGGAGAATGACTTCCCTACTCCTACTGGCAACACTATTTCTGATACAAGCCAGGATGCCATTGGCCTTCTTGGCCACCTGGGCACACTGCTGGCTCATGCTCAGCCGAGCATTGACCAATACCCCTAGGTCTGTTTCCTCCACACAACTTTCCAGCCACTCTGCCCCAAGCCTGTAGCATTGCCTGGGGTTGTTGCGGCCAAAGTGCAGGATCCGGCACTTGGTCTTGTTGAACCTCATCCCGTTGGCTTCAGCCCAGAGATCCAGCCTGTCCAGATCTCTCCGTAGGGCCTCTCTACACTCAGGCAGATCGACACTTCCTGCCAGCCTGGTGTCGTCTGCAAACTTACTGAGGGTGCTCTCAATGCCCTCATCCAGGTCATCAATAAAGATATTGAAGAGGACAGGCCCCAGCACCGACCCCTGGGGAACACCACTTGTGACCGGTCACCAGCTGGATTTAACTCCATTCACCACCACTCTCTGGGCCCGGCCCTCCAGCCAGCTCCTTACCCAGCAAAGGGTGTACCTGTCCAAGTCACAGGCTGCCAGTTTCTCCAGTAGAATACTGTGGGAGACAGTGTCAAAGGCTTTGCTGAAGTCTAGGTAGACCACATCAACAGCCTTTCCCTCATCCACCAGACAGGTCACTCAATCATAGAAGGAGATCTGGTTGGTCAAGGAGGACCTGCCCTTCAGAAACCCATGCTGGCTGGGCCTGATCCCCCGGTTGTCCTGAAAATGCCACGTGATCTCCCTCAGGACAATCTGCTCCATAACCTTCCCTGGCACCGAAGTCAGGCTGACAGGCCAGTAGTTCCCCGGATCCTCCTTACGACCCTTCTTGTAGATGGGAGTCACACTGGCAAGTTTCCAGTCTTCCGGGACCTCTCCAGTTGACCAGGAAATGTAATAGTTCAACTGTGCTATTTTGGTTCGTTAATGTGAAAGTATTTTATACTGCTTCTTATGGCCACTTCTGTATCTATATATTTATTTTTATACATTATGGCAGTCTTTTAGACCTTGGCCACTTTCGGGCAGGCTCTGCTTCAATTTTTTCTAGCTTCACAGAGAAAGTGAAATGCGAGCAATCTTCCCAACTCCTGAAAACCAAATAAAATCCAAGGCAAAATCCAACCTCTCCACACACATGAACTCACTGTTATTATTTCACTGCATTGCAAGGCCCTACTGGCAGAGAGATGGATTTTTGATGGAGCTACAGCACACAGTGAGTGTACATCAGTCTTTCCAGAAGTTTTTTCTGTACAGTGACCGTTACTCCTCAAAATCTAATTGACTTGCAGATATTTGAAACCCAAGTAAGCACTTGCATTGCTATCTACAGAGGTCAACAAAGAGCACAGACAATGCTGCAAGACAAAAAATTTCTAAAAAATATATTAAGAATAAACAAGTAGACAATGAAAGAGATCCAGACACTCCAGAAAAACTGCTCATAATTTCTTTCTTTAATGACAGAATACAACTCATCATTTTATACTTCTTCCCTTACATCTGATGACAACACAAACACCTTGAAAGGTAAGGGAAGCAAACTGAAGCTTCTCTATTTGGACTGTGTTGCAGTGCCAGCAACATTTGCAGAGAAAATAATTTTAAAGATCTAAATTTGTATACTAGTGAACCAGATTGATTGTGGCCTATGTTTAATTCAAGCTCATGTGTCTGTGTTATCTCCATGTTGTATAAGATTATGAAGCATTCATTTTAAAAAATTTATGGTATTTGTTTAGATAGGATGAGAAAAAAGAATGAGTGGATCACGTAAAGCTCACTTACTATGGTAACAGAAATTATTACCGTTATGTTGACTGAGTATATGAAACACTCATCTGTATATCTAGCCTGTATGCATACTGGATCCATTGATATCATAAGTTCACCAAGCTAAGAGAAAGTTGCCAAGCAAGACATGATGATAATAATTCATATAACTCCTCTTTGGCAATGCTTGGACCCTGCAGTTAAATACCAAACAGTATCAAGTGTGCCAGTCAGTTACTGCAAGAAAGAAAATGTGATGAACTGTTTGTTTTGAACTATTAGTATAAACATATTGCAGAAATGAAACTCAAGCTTAAACAATGGGGAAAGTTATCCGGTAGTAAAATAAACAGTTCTAGGAAGACCTCTAAAAATATTTACCAAATCATCTTCTTCTAAGTAGTTTCCGTACAGAGCATTTTGCTGCATCCCTGGTTTGCCAGCCAATCCTACTTACACTGATTGCAGATATGCAAACGGTAATGGACAAAGCTGGGGCTTAGCTGTCTGTAATCAGTTTCCCAAGAAAGCACATTTTTATCTAGAATCAAGCTAGGAGGTCATCAAAGAAGTACTTTTGGTTTCAAGGGTGCAAGAATCTATTTAAAACAACAACAAAACTTTCCTAGTTTCTAGAAATCTGCTAGTGTACATATTATGGAAGATTTTTTAAAAATAAAATACTAGTCTAAATATTAAGCAAATCTTGCATTCACAAACTATCTTAACAAATCTTTTTTCAATATTGCAGGCTAGCATTTGTGCTAAGAAAATAATACATTCTGCAAAACATAGCTTATGTACAATTTTAAAGAATGTTCCGTATATTATACAGTGTAATGAATGTATTTCCTTTATGTATGCCAGAATATATCTCAAATGCTGAAATACAAGCATTGTTTCTTGCAGTAACTATTCAATTCCAGTCACGGACCAATCTATAACTATTAACTAATATTTATTTTATTCACAGCAGGTGCATTGTAAAATGCTCCTACTATAGTGCTAGTTATCTCCGATATTAAAAGTCAAGAAAGGGAAACAAATGCAGAGAATAAAAATGAGATACGAGATATCTACATAATGTATTAATTTACACTTAAACATTATGCTTCTTTTGAAAGGAAGAGAGTTTTGGCTGAGATGCTTTGTAATAGTAACAGCAACAAAGCAAATGCAGTATTCAGAGATGCTATAATGGAGCTGCATCAGACTCATTTGTTCAGAGTGAGCCACACTCCATCACACAGAGAAACAGGTCCTTTCATTGCAGGGCAAGCTGACACATGGGGTACGTGCACAAGGCTGGCTTCACGTAACGCCCTGGGAGCAAAGGGTGGGGGCTGGGAGGAATGGGGGGCTGGTTCTGCCCACTGCCAGTTTTTCAATCACTGCAGAAGAAAAGAGTACTCAGTACAAAAACCTTTCACTGGGCTTCCTACCTGCTCAATGGCTTCCTTCCAAAGTGTAAGAGCACTAACCCTAACTCAGACTTTCACACACCAGAGACTCATTTTTCTTCCTGTTCAGTTCACAGTGAAACAGTGATCTTAGTTCAGTCTCTAGTGGACAAACACAGAATAAGTGAAGTCTCATAAGCATGATTCAGCAGGCAATTTGCTCAAGTAAAATCATGTGTGCATAAACACAGATACAAATTTTCCTCTCAGTGCTTGCCTCAGCCTCCCAAGGTACAGCAAAATAATTTCTTAAGAAATGCTTTCCTCTACAAAAGACGCCCCCTCATTTCTAGCCCTGTACTCCCCAAAGCAGACCAAGATATTAAAAACTGAGGAAAGTAGTTCTAAAAAGAAATGCTTGGTTATATTTTGTTTTATAGTCACATGTTCACTGGATAGAGTCGTTTCTCTCCTTCTAGAGCCAGATACGGAAAGAGCACAATTTATCAAGAGATCAGAAAATTCTTTCTAAAGATGTTAGTAGACTTAGGGAGATGGGAGGATTGTTTACATTTTTTAATATATTCCTGTCTTGTATGCTGTTTGGACAAACCAAAGCTTGTAATTGAGATAATTATCAATAAATATGCTAATAGGAAGCTTTAGCCTACCTAGCAGAGTCCTCGCTAGATTTTCACTGTTGGTCATTCTTAGTATGAATTTGTGTTACAGTTAAATCCTGTATCCATCAAATGAGTGCATACAGAAGTATGTTTGTGCTGTTTTACATCACTATTTGCATCACCAATTGCTCAATATTCTCAGTTTTGTCAGGTCAAAATGTCAAAGTAAGAATGGGAACCTCACAAGTAAATAGATACAAAGGCTGTTTCATTATTTATTTATTTTTACTTGTCAGCTTTCCCAAGGCATTTTCATTACCAAGGCATGGACAAGACACTCTAGTGTATGTAATTATGCTGCAGTGAGTAATCCTGTTAAGCTGAAAGAGGGCTGCTCACATGGGTAGTTATTTACATATTTAAGTATTTTCTGGACCAAACTTCAGCTTATACACTGAATACTGAAAAGTTTAGTGGAAAGTCCGATCTCTGGCACAAATTCTTTAAAAGCATTACTTCTGCTAAGTTACTACAACACCTTTCACCTCATTTTTCCCTTTCCATGAAAGAACACACACAAATTAAAACAGGCTGTTTCAAGCCCAGTGTAATCTATGCAACTGAAAAGTTTTACTGTGATGATTTAGAAATGTGAATGCCTAAATGCTTTTTTCTTTCTTTACAGTAACTGGGTGGAATAGTATTACAGGATCTATTTCTGGAGAAGCAGCGATATTCTTAACACAGTGCCTATAAGTGTTGATTATTTCAAACGTTCCCTTTTGCTGTCAGAGTAGCAGGTATCCTGCGTGACATCTACTCTGACTCTGTGAACCGTAAGTGGAGATTATAGGGCTACTTAGTAAGCTCTGTCCTTAGAATCTCTGGTGGATTTCTGTATACACTGGTTCACAAAACATCCATGGTCTCTCGAGATAAAGCTTTAAGAAACCACGTCTTTCAGCAATGTGAAGAAAATTCTGTTCACAAAAACAATGCCCTTAGTAGGGTGCACTCTGGCTGTAAGATTTACCCCCTACCCACAAATGAGATAAAAACTCAGTTCTCAAAAAAACTCTTGAAAACTATGGACTACACAAGCATCATCAAAAAAAAAAAAAAAAAAAATCCAACAACAAACATCCACTGAGTGAGAAGTGAAAAAGGAAACACTTACTTTTTGCAGCCACTGTGTGTAGTTTTCCATCACATGTTCCAGATGCTGCAGTTTCTGGAAAGAGAAATCCTGTTCCACGTGAGGAGCATCCCTCTGAAGAGCGTTAGTGTTGTACTGGTCTGTCGTGCTTTCACGACAGTTCCCGTCCTGTTCTGGCAGAATGAAAGTATAGGTGCACTGCCCATGCTGAATCCGGTTAAATCTTCTCCCACTGGCTTCCGGACCCCGGCGCTGAGTGGTACAGCCTATATGAGCAAGGAGTGCTGCCAGAAAAGCAAAGGAAAGGAAAACTGACATGTTGCTATTACTTTCCTTTCCCACTCTTAGAAAAACTTTTTCTTCCTCTTTCTTTCACTTTTTTTTTTCTTAATTTCTCTTAAAGTCTCTAGAAAAACAGGACTGGACAAGCAAACTTTAGTAATCAAGCTTGGCTAAATTGTTATTTTCTTTTAAATTTAACTATGAGAATAGCTTCCTTAGTTAAAATTGGGAATATTTATTGCATAGTAGTTAAGATTTATTGTTTCCTCTCTGTTACAGTCCAGCATGTAGCCTGCTTTACTCAGCTGCATATGCATATCCCAGTCTCTTTCCCCTACACTATCTGCAGCAGAACTGCTATTTTCTCTCAGACTTCAGTGAGTTTTATTAAGGTTGCACATTCAAGCCAAGCTGGAAGCAAGCAGCCTTTCACAAGATGACTTGACAGGAATGCGTGTATGAGTGCGCCCCTATGCTAAGGATGGCTGATGGCTCGTACAGAGGGATCATCTTACAAACTGGCTGGATGCATGACCTCAATCGTGCATGGCTTTCCAGCCCCTGTTGCACACAATTGCTGAGGGCTTTTGACGAATTTACGTAAGTTTAATAAGTGAGGCGGTCCACCTTAATACACTTCATATGTTCACACTGACCTATTAAAATGTAGATAAAGTGTAGAAGTTTGTTGTAATCCCTCTGTAAATATACAAAGCACTGAAATTAAAAATACTTTCTGTTCTGCACTGCTCAGTATCTATTAAAGAATTCTCAGCCAGGAGAATGACACTTACGGGAAAAAGTTACATTTAACTCTCACATATTTTTGCTACTTTTTTAAGGCAATTGTATTTCCTTAGCAGAGTTTGCAGAGAGTGCTTTGTAGGACAGAATGAAATTAAGGCTGCCAAATAGCAACAGAAAATGAAACTTCAGAAAGAAAATAATTTTCTCTGTTTGGCTTCTAAAGTAATTATAAAAAATTGAGGTATAGGGGCTGAACTATTCCAGACTGTCTGCTGTATCCCTGTGTAATTATCACATGCAAAACACTTCTGCCCATGCAAAGGTCTGTGTGGGTTCTGCAGGGATCTCTCACAGTAAGTAGAAACATTTTCAGGACAACATCCTCAAAAAAAGGTTGTGGGAACTATTCAAGAAACTAACTTGTACATAAATAATGTCTCTGATATTTGCTAGAGACAAATCCAGAATGCACAGATTCGAAACAAAATCAGAATATTCCTAAATTTTGGAGAAATTTGGACCTGAGTTCCTGCTCTAGTATTTGCTACTGCTATGTAACTGTCAGCCAGCTTCTGTGCAGGCCACTTTGCACAGTTTTTCTCATGAAAGTTGGCAATCTTCTAAATAGGAATAGCACAACGCTTAAAAAAAGAAAAATAACAACCAGCAAGATTTTTACCTGCAAGGAAATCTATCTGCAAGAATACAGGGTAGAAGCATCCTCGGTGCTCATACAGCTGCCACCTCTATCACAATTTCATTCTGTACGAACTGCCTGGGTTATTCAGCCAAGCATCTGTCCTGCTCCTGAAGAAGCTCTTTCTATTCAAAACTGGGGGGTGGAGGCTTTTTGTCTTGCATTTGGAAAGGAAGCACAGCATTTACATCAATGAAAAAATATCTCCTGTAACAGAGAAAGGAGATTGTCTTAGTTTGCCGTAAAATGTCTTTAAGTCCAATACAGAGAGAAAGAGAAAACAGGAGAGACAAAGGAAAGGGCAAAACACCAATGCTAGTGCTGCTGTTAGCAAAATCTGAATATCTTTTCATCTCTGAACCGCTCAGTCCACCTTTGCACTCTCATTTTCTGCCTCTGACAACCATGTATACCTTACTTTGTTGCTTTCATGCAGCAATTCTCACATTTCTCCAGAGCTAGTTCTGCTGTGGTTTATTACACTCTCCTTGAAATTATTATGAAATGTAATTGTGAGATACTTGCTGACATAAGATCAGAGAACTTCAATTGGGGAAAAAAAAAAAAAAACCTGTAGGATCAGACGCGTAGCTGAAGATTCAGAATAAAAACAGCTATTCTCTGTGAGGAACACTGTAACGATGCATGAGTTTTTAAAAGTGAAAAGAGAACTTTATGAAAGGGCCTCAAAGCAGATAAAAAGGGAACGGCAAAGGTGGGTGTACAAAAGGCTTCCTGGATTCTTAGTTCATGTTTTAAAATGCTGCTACTCACACAAATGCTGCATTCACTTTCTGTGGGATATCTGAGCAACCAACTTACTCTCATGAAGACATGGGAAAGTCAAATCACAAACATACAACTGCTATTTTTCAGATGAGAAATAGCAGAGGAGCGGATTCACTTTGGAGCTACTGCGTGGCTCCCTTCCACTGGCCTGGGGTAACTTCGCCTTCCCTGCCATCTCCTCTTCTGAAAGGCAGCAGCCAAAAGGACCCTCACGACATGCACAGAGTTATCAAGCACGTCTGGCATTTGCACATTTGTCTCCCGCTTAGTTCCCTGCCCTGGCACCTGTCTCTCATTGCCAGGTTCATCCCCAGCCCCAGGCTTCATGTGGATGGGAAGCAGAAAGATTTGGCAGAACCATATGCATCACTGGAAGCATCTCTGATCAACACACTGCACTAGAATATTCCTTACTAGAGAGAGGTGAGCCCTCTCCCTCAGTGAGGAGCCACATCTTCATTGTGGAGTAGTGCATCTGAGACATCTGACCAAAGGGAAGGCAGAGCACAGGGCCAGTGAACTGTGCAGAGTTGCACCCGAATCTCTGCAAGAACTCAGTGACGGCTGAAATGATGGCACTTCTGTTGGCTGCAGTGGAACTCCACAAGCTCTAGGGCTGCTGCTTCGGTACCAGGTTTGGTTTACACTCCTTCCTGGCTCATTCATGGTCCCATGCAAGAACAATAAAAGTGCAACAATAAATATAGAAAAAAACTTGTTTCTAGGTCTGCAGCCACATAAGTCCATAGTACAATTTTCTAAGGAATTCTATTTTACTTAAGGAAAAGAAGGTTCAGAAATAACAAGAATTATTATTTTCTAAAATTCCTTATTCCTACAGAGTTATTTACCATTTTCTGTCCAAAACCAAAACAAAATAATAAAAAGAACAGTAAACAAACAATAAACTGTCTTGCCACAACAGTTTCAATGTTCTCTTGTACCTCATTTGATAAATAATTTATTACCATAGTACCACTTGATCTACGTACATCTTTTTAACATATACAAAAATCAGCAGAGTGAGGAAAACAGAAGTTCTAAAAATTCAAGGTCATTGTAGGTATTTCTTCAGGATGCTACATTAAAGAGTATTGATATAATCTGAATGTTTTGTCCAGGATCGCACAGAAAATCAGTGGCTCAGCCAGAAACAGCATAGGAACATGGATATATTTAAAAGACTTTATTTTCCTAAGACCACTTCCTCCAGCGCAATGACTAGCTTTGTATTCCCTGAACTCTTCCTTCTGTGTAACAGTGAAGGGACAGATGCAGAGGCTTACTTCCCAGACCATGTAGTCACATATGCATTGTTTATTTAGCAGCTATACGAAGTTCTGTAGCTGACCACGCAACCAGTCCTATAAGGCACAAGAAATGGGAATTCAATATCCAGATAAAGGTTACATTCACATGATATCAGTTCCCATTTGTCTAATGTTAAAATAATTTAATGTTGTTTGTCACAGAATCATGTGTGCTCAAAGTTCAGATGTAAATTCTAGAAAACCAAAATCTATTTCTGTTTCTTTATATTTCTGCTGCAATATGTGTTATTGCAGTAGATGTGTTGCGTTAAAGTTGCATCATGTCACACACTTTAACCGGAGTTACTCCAACTTGACTTCCTCAGTGAATAAGGGAAGTCACTCCAGAGCAGCAGCTAACCGGTATAAGAGGCAGGCTTTTTCTCTAAGTAAACAACTGTTATATAGCAGGACACTTCTTTTTTCCTTAATATTTTGCATTCAAAATATATAAATTCAACTGCATAAAATGTAATCTTAAGTCTCATATGTCTGATTGGTTACTTACTAAGTATCGCCAGTGACTTTAGCGGAGTTGGTCCCAATTCACCATAGTGCTGAGACCAGAACACGACATGTAAGATTAGCTTCTCTCATGCCTGTTTGTACAGAACCCACATGGCATTGAGAGCAGCTTGCGGGGAACACTGACTTACCATGCAATACCACTTTCCCCTGCTACCTGCATGCTTTCTTTTCGTGCTCTCCTGGGAACAAACTAGTAGTCATCTCAGACAAATTGCTTCTCAGGACTGAAGTTTGTATATTTACACGTGCATACCTAAGCCATGATCCCACGTAGCGCAGCTTGCCAGACTCTTCCTTCAAAGGAGCATGGTGCTGGGCCCTGAGTCACGCTGCAGCCCAGAATGTGATTTCTCCCAACATTTGATTTCATACCTCGGCACAAGTAAACAGCTGGGAAGATTAACATCAGGGCAAAAAAGCAGCAGCTCTTGAAAGAACATGGTGGTTTACCACAGAAATGTCTGGGCTACTGGTTATGCTTCATGACCTGCCTGAATTTTGTCTCACACAAAGGCTGTGAGGCTTCTTGGGGGCAAAATATTTCTTGGACTCTTTCCAAAACCAATGGCAATGAAGACAGCTACGTGTTTTCTGAAAACTTGTTTTCGTGCTGTTGGAAACATGGGAAAAACAAGTTGTTCCTATATTTGCAGTAAATCTTTGAGCTTATACATGTAGAGTAAAAGCATCTAGACTAATTGAGTTAAATTTGCTGTTGTTGGGATGGAGGAGCACTCCTAGCATCCTCTTCATTGTTGGTCTTGGATAAGTTTAGTCATTAACTTTTACATTTTCAAGATACTCAAAGCCATACTCAAAGACCAGCTTCCAGCCTTATCAAACAGGAGTGATTCTCACTAACAAAGACACTGGACATGACATTTCTGTTTGAAGATAATAAAAATAGATGATCCAATATAAAATGGCTGTGGAGAAAATCAACACAAATGACATTTTACTACAAATTCTTGGAGAAAAAAAAATGATTACCAGATTTAGAATAAATATTTCATAGGACTATACACTTTCTAGCCACACCATGTGAATGTGTTTTCACGTACACACACACACTTCTGCCCACATAACAAGAGAGTAAATAAAGTGCTTGCCTCATAGACAGGATAGCTAGAGGTTCAGGCTTTAATTTTCATATGAACTTAAAAACTGAATCCAAACAAAATCACTTCTGTTGCAAATTAAATTGAAAATGCAATTATGTGGAAATGAATTATAAATAGCATTGTTTGGCTGAATAGTTTACTTAGTCTCTGAACTATCCTTGAGTCTTATTCCTCACCAGCGAAAAGTCCAGGAGAGAAACAATAAGCCACTGGTGTGTTACCTTCAGCTTCTGAATTAATTTAGCATGCAGCCCCAAGTGCTGTGCAGTATGTACATCTATTCTCGAGGCCACAAAGGCAGGAACCATGATAGCTCTGCCTAGGAAAGGAAAAATTACAGTCCCCCAGGCAAATGTAAATGCAGAAGGTCACCCTGAAAACTGGTAAAAACTGAATGTCTAGCAACAAAATGAAGTTTCTTCAGACTCTATGCGCTAGCAACTTAAGATGTGTCCTTACAGCTTAAGTGCTACAAGCCTACAGCCCTACTACCTAATGGAATCCAAATTTGGAATCAGGTGCTTCAACTCCCTGTTCATAAGGAACACTGGACAGATAACTGTTAGATTCATAAAAGGCAACGTTTGTAACAAAATCCTATTCACAGGACTAACATGAGACAGATCATTTCTAAGCATCATGCACTGGAGAGTTCTGTCTCTCAAATCTCCATTAGAAAGTCTTTTCTCCATAGGCCTCTCTGTTGCTCAGATCTTTTCCACTTATATGCAACAAAAAGAGAGGGAAATGATGTCACTGCCTAGGAAGCTCAGAGCATAAGAGTTAGGTCTCATTTACCAGAGGTGGGTTTAAATCCTTGTGTCATCTGTGTATGTCAATAAAGACATACAAATCAGACTCATCTTTTTGAGTATACATTCAAAGCCAGGTATGAATGAGGTTTCTGATTTCTTCTGTTGGTTCAGACATGTTTCCTGAATGAACTCACTCAACTCCATGAATACTCTCAGCATTCATTGAAACAAGCTTAAAGCTCCAGACAGAGTTTGATTCTAGGAGGAGCAGGAGCAGACAGCATTAATTATATTGCACCAGTCCAGTCTTCCAGCATTTGGGATCCCTTTCTGGAGAGGGCAAGTAGAAAGGAAGGAATCGGAGACTAAAAGAAGGAATGCTACAGTTACTACTGATATTGACTAAGACCAATAACATCTGTTATAGATAGGCAATCTAGCCTGGAAGATAAAGAATCCTCAGCTGAAGGGAAACACTCTAACAACATGCAGTAAGTGGAACAAAACGTATATTTGGCTCAATGTCTCGATGGAGATCAGTGAAAAGAGGTGTCCCCCAGGGGTCAGTGCTGGGACCAATACTCTGTAATATCTTCATCAGTGACACTGACTGGGGGATCGAGTGCACCCTCAGCAAGTTTGCTGATGACACCAAGCTGCGGGGTGCAGCTGACACACCAGAGGAACAGGATGCCACCCAGACAGACTTAGACAGGCTTGAGCAGTGGGCCCAGGAGAACCACATGAGGTTCAACAAATCCAACTGAAAGGTCTTGCACACAGTTCAAGGCAACATCCACTGCCAATACGAGCTGGGAAATGAAAGGACTGAGTGCAGCCCTGCTGAAAAAGACCTGGGTGTACTGGTGGACAGCAAGCTGTCCAGAGGAGGGCCACAAAAATGATCTAAGGGATGGAACACCTCTCCTACGAGGACAGGCTGAAAGAGCTGGGGCTGTTCAGCCTGGAGAAGAGAAGGCTGCGAGGTGGCCTGATAGCTGCCTTTCAGTATCAAAAGGGGAACTACAGGAAAGAAAGGAACAGACTCTTTAGCAGGGTCTATTGTCACAGAACAAGTCTTTTGCAGTGAGGGTGGTGAGGCACTGGAACAGGTTGCCCAGAGATGTGGTGTATTCCCCATCCCTGGAGACTTTCAAGGTGAGGCTGGACCAGGCTCTGAACAACCTGATCTAGCTGTGGATGTCCCTGTTCATTGCAGAGGACTTGGATTAGATAACCTTTAAAGGTCCCTTCCAACTCTAAGGATTCTATGATTCTATGATTTTCAAAAATGAAGTCAAACACTAACAGTATATTTCAGTAGTAAGACTAGCATATTAAACTTCAGTGTACCTAAAATCTCACAGTATTTGGAACTGTGACAGCTTCTAAACACACAGTCTATGTATTAACTCATGCCCAGCAGCTCACAGTTAGGTTCTGGATCACAGATACAGTAGAGAAAAAGACAGGAATTTGTCATGAAAAACTGAGGGTATCAGAGGTAAGTAAACAGCAAGAGTAGACATTGGAAGGGAGAGGCATATAGAGACAGTCTGGAATTAAGAATTACAACTATTTCTTATTTAAGAAGGTTGTTTATAAATAAAATATCTATTATATTTTTACAGTGTATTTTGTACCAAGCACCTATTATTTATTTTTGTAAACAGCTTCTGGTTTCACATTCCAGGGTTACGAAGCAGAGGTTTGGCTTTCTGTGTTTCATTTTGGCAATGTCCTCTAATACCAAAATTTGTGGTTAACTAATTAGAAACCTCAATCAAACAGTCAAAACTATTTTAAGAGGTCAATGAGATTCTTCCCATCTGTACATGCCACTTTTAATTTGGAAATAAAAAGTCAGACAACACAAATATCAGTGAGGCAAAAGGCTAGCTATGGTTCATGAGCAGAGTCCCTTGGAATTGCAGCAGCAAGGCACGCCAGCTGAGCTGCACGAAATAGCCTCAATACACCACAGGTCACCCTTCTCAGCCCAAGTATAGGATTCACTCACCCTATACTTAGTATGTTCTCATAATTTATATAGGGAGACAAATTTATCACCAGTTTTCCCTTATTAATTAGTCTGCTGGAACGAAGTCATTAATAGTAGTCAGAGATAGTATTTTCCAACAGAGTTGAAAATAGATTTAGCAGTACTCATGTTGGGGATGGCAGTGTGCATGCCAGCTGTAGCACTAGGATTTACATTCCCTTCAGAAATTCCCTCCAGACTATTTGTACAACCTACTCAGGCACCTTGAGACAGGTCCCAAACAGGAGTGGAAACATCACCGGAGGGGGGGCTGTGGTCACTGCCAGCTTGGGGTTCCCTGCAGAGAGTGGGCACAGCCACACTGTTTGAGATAGACAACCATAGCAGGTGGTCAGAACATGGATCTCAGGCTTTGAGTCACGCTCAAAATGCATAATCATCAAACAGTAAAAATGTAGATAATTAATGGGATTACGTGCACCTTTGGTTTCCTCTACTGACAGTGGTACTGAAAATACTGTACTGATCGAATACAAACATTATAAATGTAATGCATTTTGCAGATGAATCTTCAGCCATTCTTATGCACACAGTGCAATGTCAGACTCATAGCACTGTGGCAATTGTTCCTCCTAGAACAGTGCTGTATCCTATGGAACATGAGTACTGCAATATGAATAGCAGGATCTGGGCTGTGTCCTCAGGAGCACGTGTGCACTGGGTCACTGGTGCACCAGTAGCCTGAGAGCTTCATTTCCCAATGTAAATAAAATAGAAAATGGTCTGAAGTACAAACAAACGTTTAAACACAAATGTTTTCTTCTGTGTGAACTCCAGTTACTGCACATCTCACATACGTTAACCCAGGGTACTCAAATGACTTAGTGCCTCTAGTAGTGTGTAACTCAAAGACAGACTCCTAATTCACTTTAATCACCATAAACCCATCAGCACACTAGCAGACATTTAACTACTGTATGCCAATAAAAATGTTGTTTAAACTGTTAACTGCCAGTTTAAAGCAGCAATTAATCCCCGGGATCAACACCTTTGAAACTACTGCCATGGGGCATAGATAAATATTAACCTTGGCTCCTGGGGCAAGTGGAGGTCTTATGACATGGTAAAGGATCACAACTAGTTGTTCAGGGTTTTATCTCCTGTTCTGCCATTGTATAATTCATTGGAAAATAATGTTGAAGGATATTCTGGGTCTGGCATTTTGAAAGTTAAAGACCAAATGTAAGAAAGTTTGGGCCTACATCTGATAAAGGTTTAACAACCAGTCTTGCAGGACTCCAGATGTCTTTGTATGTTCTCAGTGCTCTCGGAAAAAAAAAAAAAAAAACCTCATATACTGGGTGGCAAATTTGCATATCAAAAAAAAATCAATACTTTCTAGAAAAACAACTTAATCTGTCCTTCATTTCTTGCCCCTCAGCTTTAACACTAAGAAATGAGCTGGGAACATACAGCTGAGAGCTGATCACTGCTTTGGTTTTGGCATCCTCAATACAATCTTCTATGTCAGAAAGCAGAGAGGCAAGTATTTTCTAACATAATTAAACCTCATTCTTTGCATCAGACAATGATAATCTTATTGTAATGATGCAGTCTGTGAAGGACACAACTTGTGGGAATTCAAATTCTTCCTTCTAAAAGTATCAGAGTCCCTGTCCTGCCTGGAGACTGCATTCAACAGACATTCAGTGAACATTTTCAGCTGTGCTTGCCCAGGTAAGACTCACAGCAAGAGCCAAGCTTGAGGCACTGACTCTACGTGAGCTGTAGGTGTCAGAACACGAGAGCAAGAGACAGTTTTAAATAGAAAGCAGGAACTAGACAGATCTGCATCCAAGTATTACCATTAGTAAAGTACTTCACATCTCTTGTACAAGGTTCAGTATGAAATTCATGTGTTCGCTCAGTATCATTTATTCAGTGAGTGATTTGTAGTCATTTATAAAACACTGTTATTGTAATTTATAAAAAGTACCATCTGGCCAATAATATTTTTTTTAATAGAAAAACAGTATTTTAAAACAAGTGGCACAATGAGCACAACCTTAACTATCAAAATCCTATGTACAGTTTTGAAGATGAAATCCAGATCCAAGCAGGCAAAGCTCTGGGGAGTTTCGTTGCATTATATAATCTTGGTCTTTAGATTCTGCAGTGTATTAAACAAATATCCTGGACTTGGCATGTTCACGTCCTGTAGCTGCACACACATTGCCATTCAAAGTGCCATGAATTCAGGTTCTGTTCATTCCCCACCCCATTACAACATTACATAAGTTGGTGAGACCACACCATACGACTGGAAATATAGATATATTTTTTACAGTGGCCCATGTTATCTCATCAATGTAGTGTGTTAGGAATGGGAACCCAAAAATTCACCAGTAATATGACAAGATCAAACAAAGATGAGCATTAAGGAAAGAAGTGCAGAGAGCAGGGACATTTTATGAGGTCCTGCTTTCTCCACCCTTATCAGCTTCTGTGAGTTCTCTATTGGTCTGTTGTTAATTTTAAAAAAAGGTTTTAATAAGTATGGAACCATCACTCTAACAAGGCAATAGGTAATAAGCAGGCATAAACTTGCAGTTTCTAAATTACATGAAGGTAGTTAGGAATGCTAAGCAAGACTGTGCTTTGAAGGCAGTGTTGTAGGCATCAGAGAGGGCATCAGGGTTTCTAGAGTACTGTAGAAGCAGGTAGAAAGATGTGCAGGACAGAGAAGTGCTGGAGAAATTGTAGCATAATTAATATTTTGACTTCACATTGTTGTTCCTGCTTTTTGAACCATATTACACATTGTTTATGTTTTATCAGGGCCCGTTAATATGTGAGTTATTAGGAAATAGAACATCAGTATAGTTACTACTTTCCATTAAATTCTTTCTTAAGATTATCCCATTCTCTCTGCCTTCTCTCCACTTTCTCTGTTTAAATTTCTTTTCCTCAGTCTTTCTCAATGCATTCTTTTACCACATCCTTCACTCTTCATTCCACCAAAACCAGGTCCCACAAAATACATAGAATCATAGAATTGTTTGAGTTGGAAGGGATGTCTAGTCCAACTTCCCTGCAATGAACAGGAACATCTGTAGCTAGATGAGGTTGCCCAGAGCCTGGTCCAGCCTGACCTTGAATGTCTCCAGGCACAGAGCATCCACCAAATCTCTGGGAAACATGTTACAGGGTCTCACAACCCTTGCTGTAAAAAAACTTCTTCCTTATATCCAGTCTAAGTCTCCCCTCTTGTTTGAAAACATTTTCCCTTGTCCTACCACAACAGACACTGCTAAAGTGTCTGTCCCCTTCTTTCTTATAGCCATCCTTTAGATACTGAAAAGTCACTATCAGGTCTCCCCAGTGCCTTCTCCTTCCCCGGCTGAAGAACCCCAGTGTCTCAGCTTGCCATCATAGGAGAGGTGCTCCATTCCTTGGATCATTATTGTTGCCTTCCTCTGGATGTGCTCTAACATGTCCACATCTCTCCTGCACTGAGGACATCTGGACACAGTACTCCAGGTGAGGTCACCAGTGCAGAGTAGAGGGGCAAGATCACCTCCCTCACCCTAGTGGACACATTTCTTTTGATGCAGCCCAGGATACGGTTGGCTTTCTGGGCTGCAAGGGCACATTCTTGGCTCATGTTCAGCTTGCCATCCACCAGTACTCCCAAGTTGTTTTTTGAGGGCTGTGCTCAATTCTTTCATCCTTCAGCTTGTACTGAGAGCAGGGGCTGCCATGATCCAGGTGCAAGACCGTGCAGTTGGATTTGTTGAAGCTCATGAGGTTCTCCTGGACTCACTGCTCAAGCCTGTCTAGGTCTCTCTGAATGGCATCCTTTCCCTCATTCATGTTGACTGCACTGCACAGCTTGGTCTTATCAACATCACTGTTCAAAAGCTCAGTAGCTCATAACACAGATGAAACTGAAATCTGAGGCAGCAGAATATGTTCTTGACTGCGACGTAATCATGGATAAGGTACTGAGTTTGAGAGGTACTGATGGAAAACAAATCTTTAATTTGAGAAGTCCCTTCTCTCGAGGCTTTGTATGCTAAAACTACTGGAAGATTTGTTTGGGGAATTTGAAAATGTTATGTATTAGGAGAGATAGAAACAATAATGAAGATGAGAAAGGGTATTTAATTTCTCTTTCTGAGCAAAAGAGAAGAGACTTAATGGAAATCATGGACTGAACATTGTCATCTGTCCACCAGTACTCTCCATTGTCAGCACATTCACTCAAGTTCTCAACAGTCTAACAATGTCCTTTTAGACCATCCTGATTCTTGCTGCTTCAAGAAAGAGTGACAAACTGTCTATCATGGTATTACCAAAATTCACAGAGAGCATTTTCTCTCCCTACCTTCCTTCAAGTAAATCATTGATTGACATGTTAAAGATCAAACATGACAACATCATTCCTCAATACCCAGTGTGTCATAGCTTTTATCCCCAGTAGGCCCATATAAAACCCACAGAATGGGAAAGCGACTCACCTAGCAAAGGGAGGTGACCTATTGAGTCAAGACTGAGTCTAGCTGGTAAGATTATACTAATGAAGAAAGTAATTATCAGTGTCACCGATGGCTGGAAAGAATACAAGTGTTTCTTCTTATCCTCTTGGATTTCTCTTTTGCACTACATACTGTTGACCATCCACTACTCACGTCTCACTTGAGAAGCAGCCTAAGTCCCTAACATCAGAACAAGCAGATAACATAATGGAAGCTGTTTTGGAGGAAAATGTATCCCACCAGAAAAGACAGGAAATTACATCTTCAACGCTAGGTCTGCTCCCTTGTAAGCTCTTAAAAAGAAGTAATTCTTCCTCTAATGTTTTTTTATAATCTGTTTTCAATTACATCATGATTGGTCCAGTCAGCTGGCAATATCATGAAAAGATGTCAAGCAGGATCACTGTTGCATCAGAGATTAGACAAAAAAAGATTAGCTGAACCCAGTAGGAAGACAGGTCGGTACTGATGATGAGAGTTCACTTGCATAGTGCATTCTCCTTTCTGCCATGTAAAAGACTTGATTTCAAATGTAATCCCCATAATTTACAGAAAGACAACCATATGGCTTCCAGACAGCTAGTCATCTGCTCTTAGTCATTTCTCAGCCAAATCACAGTGATACAAGTATTTGAGTATTGAGTATAAAGTCTGAATCTTAGCCCATACAAAATGCCGCAGCATGCCTCGGTAACACAGGTTGTTGCAAGCAATATGATGTTTCTCTTCTCACTGCTAAAACTTCATGTCAGCTTCAAGGTCTTGGTCTGCTTGACAAGTGTGTTTCATAAGCTTTGACAAAATACCTAACTGATCGTCTAAATCTCATGGCAGATACCCTCTTCCACTGAGAGGTAGCTCAACAGAATAAACACCATCTTTTCAGGGAAAGATCCTGCCTGTTCATTTGTTTTATACTTCGGTCACAGACTTTGGGATCTAAAGGACCTTCACAAGTCTGTCATGCCAGATAGAAGGCATATTTCTTTGCCAAGTATTTAAGTAAGGTAAACGCATGCAGGTGTTTTCGATGTTTTGTTTTTAAATCTACCTTTTTGTCTAAAGCCCTCTAGAAATGCTGCTTCTACATGCCAAAAACAGGAGATAGGATTATTATGATTCCTCTGTCTAGACAGCACTCTAATAACACTGGGATGAGCACTCTGTTAAGGCGAAAGAAACTATTAAGAAAAAGCAAGCAAAATTATGCTATAGTTCTACAGAAGAACTCGTAAATTATCGATTATAACCACCTAATCCACCTCACTGAGCTAACACGCAGCTGGGGACAGCTCTCCCTTCTGCTCCGCCGGGAACCGACTCCCGCGGCAGGGCCCTGTGCCGGGCCTGGGCGAGCCGCGGCCTCCCCCTGCTGGCCCCGCGGCACCGAGCCGCTGCCGGCTCCGCAGCGAGGGAAAATGGTACACGCAGCTGGTGCTGTCCTGAAAGGAGCGAGCGCACACCTGGCAGAAAAGCGGAGAGCTACTTCACTTGCGTGGGAATAAAACTACGTTTTAAAACAAAAGAGATCGATGAAAATTAAGGTTTTAATGTTACCTATAATCCATAGTTCTTGCGGTTTGGGTAACCATTTCTCTCTCTGTGTTCCAGGAGCAGCTGCTTTTGGGAAAGGGAGAAGGAAAAGCATGGGGCAACACGGGTATGGGGAAATATCCCAGGTGACAGAGATGCTGCCTTGATGATCCCCGTCATATAGGTGCTATACCGTATTTGGAGTATCACAGAATCATAGAATTGTATCATAGAATGGCTTGAGTTGGAAGGAACCTCAAAGATCATCTAGTTCCTACCCCACTACTATGGACTGGTTGCCCCCCATTGGATCAGGCTGTTAGGGCCCTATCCAACCCAGCCTTGAATGCCTCCAGGGATGGGACATCCACAGCTTCTCTGGGCAGCCTGTGCCAGTGCCTTACCACGCTCTGAATGAAAAATTTCGTCCTAATATCTAGTCTAAATCTCCCCTTTTAGTTTAAAACCATTCCACTTTGACTTATCATTGTCTACCCATGTAAAAAGTTCATTTCTCTCCCGTTTATAAGTTTCCTTTAAGTACTGGAGGGCTACATGAGGCCTCCCCAGAACTTTTTCCAGGCTAAATAAGCTCAGCTCCCTCACACAGTCTTCATAGGGGAGGTTCTCCAGCCCTCTGGGCATCTTTGTGGCCTTCCCTGGAGCTATTCCAGAAGTTCTACATCTTCCTGTACTGGGGAACCCAGAGCTGAACACAGTACTCCAGATGAGAGCTTACAAGGGCAGAGCAGAGGGGGACAATGCTTTCCCTCACCCTGCTGGCCACCCCTCTTTTCATGCAGCCCCGGGTGCCATTGGCCTTCTGGGCTGCAAGTGCACACTGCTGGCTCACCTCAGGTTTTTCATCTACCAGGACCCCCAGGTACTTCTCTTCTTTGCTGCAGGACTTCTCTCAAGGGATTACCCCAGCACGGGTGCAGCACCCTAAACTTGGCCTTGCTGAACCTCTTTTGGTTCACATAGCCCCCCCTTTTGAGCTTGTTCAGGCCCCTTTGGATGGTATCAGCAGGTATCGTATTTCTGCCAGGCTATATGTATTTGCTATCTAAAAAATATCACTGCTAGTGCTTTTAATTATTAAAAAAAAAAAAACACACAGTAACTGGATCCCACATTGAGATCAGTTATTTTTTATACTACTGCATGTTTCATTATCAGAAGTATTTTAGTTACTGTTCTGTCCACAATGTCCATAACATAAAATTGTCCGGAAAATCAACATGGTCATAATAAGAGAATTGAATTTAACCATGAGGGCCTGTTCTAACAGACATAATCTTCACAAATGAAAATATAATTAAGCCTTTCACGAAGTCCTTTCAATGTCACATTTCTGGCATTAATACAGACTTTTATTTTAACAGTGCCCTGTACAGATGTTATTATAAACCTCACAGTAGGGAGATCTTGGAATCATTAATGCTAGTGAAATTTTTGCCATGGAAGCAAGCTTTTACCTATGAATACTTGCACTAATTTTTTTAGTAACTCCCTGGCTACACAAACTGCAACAAGCAGAACTGCAGTCCCGGTAAGAAGATCTGGCTTGGACCCAAGCCTCAAGCCCTTATCAGACCAACTCAACTTCTTGTTTCAGTCAGCTGTAAACAGTTGATACTATCACTGAAAACTGCAGGAACTCTGTTATAAATAATATTATCTGTCCTTGGAGAAATGTCATTCTCCCCTTTACACATAGCCCTGACCTATTTGTAATGTTAACCTATATGTAAGGGCATTAGCATTTCAATGTGCTCAAACCTCAGAGCCTACATTACTGCCTTGTGTAACATGTGCGTGCAGTTTTCTCCTTCCTACAGAAGGTTTTCAGTCTCTGGCTCTGCATTGCTCTGTGCCCCTACATGCCATGAGGAAAAAGAAATGGGGTATGAGACGTTTGAAATCAAGAACAAATGTCCTAAATGAATCCTTCAGATCGGCATAAAGAGGTGTAACTACAAGAAGAATGCTGGTAAGAATTCCTGTCCTTCTGTCAATTTGTACAGGATTCTGCTGTGACTTCTTCAGTCTTACAGTTTGCATGAATATGGAAAAATTCTTTAATAGCAATGATATATTTTATATCATAAGAGAAATTCAATAAAAGACCTTGAGTACAAAAGAAGAAATGGGCTGTGATTTTAAATAGTTACAATTATATTTTCTAAGCCCCTAGTAGGCTGAAATGCCCAAGTAAACAACAGTGCTAGTGCCGCTGTAGATTTATACCAACAAAAAACTTCACAAACACAAGTAGAACTAATGAGAAAGTGTTTGGCTGAAGGCTATGATTATGCATCAATCTATGGCCATATGCTCATTTTGCAAACCATTTCAAATACCAAAATAGATAAACTGCTATTAGTTTATGGGATCAGGACCTACGACCCATGCAAGATCCATTTGTCATTAATTCTGCTGAAGAAGGGACCTCTAGAGATCATCAAGTCCAAGACGCTTTTATCCATATTTTTTTCAATTAAAGATGAAGCAATCCAGCCTGCCTCTCGAGACCAGGAAGGATTACTTTGTTGATTTCTGCAAAAAGAGAATTTCTACTTTTGCTTATTTTTGCCATTTGCCGCTATGTTCTGTACATTTTCCATTTTAATTATAAGCAATATTGCTAAAGAGTAATTATAAATACTTTCCCTTCCCATTTATTCTTCTGAAACTATTTTAGAACTTTCTTTATACTTCCTCCCCATTCATTCACCCTCCCAGTACCACCCAGAGTTCTTTCCTTTCCTAGTAAGAAAAAAGACAAAAATTATCATCTTATCTACAAAATCAGACATAAGAGATTTCAAGGTTCTAGCAGTAATTTAGAAGAGCAAATTGATGACATTTTGATAGTGGAAAGGAAAGGTGGTGCTAAGGAGGATTAAACCCCTCCTCATCTCTCTTTAATACTGATTATTTTCATGTATAATTTGGCAGATCAGAATGCTAACAACTCTTGCAGTACACAAATATTAGAAAAGTAAATGTTTTGAAATATTTCAAATCGGGCTAAGACACCAGTTTGCCACAATGAAAACAGTGTGATGAGGTGGGAAACTTTAAAAATTCTACTATCACAACAAATGCAGAAGGAACACCAAGGACCACTGAAGTGCTGCTCAGAGGATACACTGTTGGTGACTGCTTTTTGGCACTGAGCCCTTCTAGCACTTAGTGACCAAGTGACATTTGGTGAAAAAAAAATCAAAACTGAGAACAAGTCAAATAATTATTTATAAAATGTTTTCTCATTTGTATAATTTTGATAATGTTTCTTGAATTTTCAACATTACCACGCTTGTGTTGTGTCATACAGCTCCTATTACACACACTAATAATAATAAGAATGGGTTCACCTGTGTGCAGAACGCAGCTGTCCCAACAATAGCAGTTATGGAGGGGTTTTAAAAGCATACCTCCTTCTCATTAACAGTTATCCTTTCAAAGTACCAATACATACATGGACAACTTGCGTTTCATGTTAAATCTTCATATTTATATATTTATGGCCAGGCAACGTTAAATATTGGCAACATGTTTAACATACTCAAGAATTTGAAGATAAAGATACTCATATGCTACATTAATAATATTTATAGGAAAAAGATACGAGTCCTTATAATTTCATTTTTTAAAAAGAAAAAGATACCGGATGCCTGGAATTTTTAAGTTTTCATATGCTTTTCTCACAGTTAGAACGTTTATATGCAACATTCTGACAGCAATGATGACCCTTGTGTTTTCTGCCACTGCCTGAGGAAAGCAAACCAGCAGGCCTTTTCCTCACTTATAAATGTTTCGTACTCGATGAAAGCAATCAAGTATCCAGTAAACCAAGTAACAATATGTAGAATAGATAGTATTTCTTTTTTTTTTTTTTTCAGAAACATTGTGACAGTGTAGATAATGTTAGGCATAAATCACAGTAGCAACTTCAACTGGAGATAACAGCTGCACGTAATTTCTCTCCACATCAGCCAGCAGCTATACTTTGCTTAAAGACTTTTGTCTCGAAAGATTGATCAAGATAACTTTGAAGAAAATGAACCATTTCTTTTTTTGTTTGTTTTGTTTAAATTGTGCATAGAATAGCACAGCCAGTTCCAGCTCCTACCTTTCTGCAGGCAGGTGCTCCTCTAGGGCTCTAGATGGAGGGACTGAGGGAGTTTGCAGCGCTGAGTACAGCAATTTGCCTGTGAAACAGTTCCAGGTGGGAAAGATAGAGTTCCAGAGAAAGCGATAATATTAAGGAACAAACGTACTGCACCAGCTTGCATAGAGAGAAAGTATATCACATTCTTAGTACCACAAGCAATTAAAAATCCAGTGTGGATTTACTGGGATGAGAAGGCTTTCACTATTTAAGGGCTCCAGATACTGGTAAGCTAGGAATGGTAACCACAGACAGTATCTGCTCTTTACATTTTTACTCATTTTAGATGACATGGCAACAAAGAGACACAAAAAAAACCTACAGGGTGACATCTACCCAAGTGCACATTACTCCTCTTTATATGCATGCTTTTATGCTCTTATTCCTTACCTCCTCTAGGAAGGTAGCTTATGCTGAGAGATACCTCACTGAGTCAGATCTCACACTGGCCAACCAGCAGACATTTGGTAAGATGCTGTTCCCATGCTCTGTAACTCCCCATATGCACACAAACTCTATTTCTTTATTTAGCCTCAACCACAGGAAAAAAAGACAGTATTCGAGCAGAAAGAACCATTGTCCTTCCCATCCTGTAGCTTTCCCCAGCCTCGGAAGATGTCCTAAGAGATCAGATGGACCCAGGACAGAAGAGGGAGAGAACCAAGTCAGCAACACCATACCAGGACCCCCTTCTAAGACTATAATGAATACTTCTTCCTCTGGTCCAATTACAAATTGAATCCTTTCCAGTAGGTTTTTTCCCTATAAATTTAGTTCACAAACTCCCTTAGTGGGGATAACTTCACCACCATAAGGCTGAAGTTTACCACCTTACCCTCTGCTGCCTGTGGCTCTCCTTTCACTGCTAATATTACAATTTTTTGGCATAAGGCTGTCTAGCACAACAGCGTCCAACTTTAAATTTAGTTTCCCCTTTGTTTTTAGACTGACAGCACATTCATCTTACCCTTTAAAATTCTTTTTTTTTTTCATTTTAAAACCTACATGGAGTGCAGTATCTTCAGAATGTTTGTAATGCATTGTTACAGCTAGCTTCCTCTGCCTACAGCAGCCAAAAACCATCATGATCAAGTGCTTCAGATCGAAGCATTCTTTAGCATTTGTTAGAAACAGAGTGAGTCCTTACTTTGCCTGAAACATTGCTTTCATCCCTAGAACTAAGCAGAATTTTCTCCAGCAACCATCTGCATTTGTTTGGTTTTGGATTCTTCATCTGGGAGAAGCTTTAGTATAAGCTGAAGAGATCATTCTTAGAATACTGACAAGCAAGGGACCTAATAAATATTTGCTTCAATTAGTACCAGAATTTTAACAGATCGCTGTCACAAAGCAATTTCATATATACAACCTAGAAGCTTGTCGTAACTGCCTCATACCAGAGACTCTTTAATATTCCTTTCTTCAGCCTTCCTCCTCTTTCATGCAGGTCTTTGCTGGCAAAGTCATTCTCATACTTCTTCCTGCAGTCCTTCGAAAAAAAGTGAAAGAAAACAGAAAATCCAGTGGAGCCTGGCTTGACATTACTTCAGAAATCTTACTTTTCTTCACTGGTCCCTGTAAGGAACCCTAGATAAGAATTTGTGTCAATACTTAGGTGCCTACACTTACGTTTTAGAGCAAATCAATTGTTCCACGTGCTTCACGTGCATGTAGCTAACTCTAGCTTCTGCCATTTCTATAAGTATCATCAATCTTGGTGCTTCCCTGACTGCAGAATGGCTGTAACTGTAGAGAGCCCTGGATAAGGATTCAAACGCATTATAACAATTTCTCCTATTCCATCTTCTGGTATTTGAGGAGGAGAGATGAGGGATCACTCTTTATCCTGCATGGTATGCTCTCAGAGATTGCTGGAGTGGGTGCACCAAGATCACAGCCTAACCACAACCACTTTTCCCTCCTCAAATAAAGGAGAGGTCTGATTCCTGATATTCCCAACTGCAGCTATCAAATATGAGAATGGAAGCGTGATTGTATGAGTTTAGATGTCCCGTAAACTCAGAAAATCATAGAGGCACATTTGAAAATAAAACTTTTATTATATTTGTACTGAGATGATGCAGAAAGATCTTAACCATGTTTCAAACCCTGTTCCAATATACAGTGTGGAAAATATACGTATACAGCATAGACCTATCTTAATGGAAAACATTATTTAATGCTTTCTTTCTTCAACAGATGTATAGGTAGCATTCCTTTCAACACAATCCCAGGAAATCTGTCAAGTACTTAACACAAGTATTTGCTTAACACTGATACTAAGTGTCATTTATTAGTCTGTCTCTGTAGCATTATTTACTAACAGCGTTCCCCAATCCTCTGCATTACCTGTCAGAAGTGACGGGTCTAGGCAATGGCATCCAAAAGAAGCTAGTTACAACTCTGTCATAGAGCCACATGTAAATGTAAATCTCTCTAATTATAAGTGGAGCTAGAAATGCAGATGGATCAAATGGCTTTATGGTAATTTAGAGCTCAGAAACTGAAACTGACTAGAAATCTAGGTATTAAGTACAGCTTTGTGTCTTCACTTCTTTTAAGAAAGTCAAAGAAACAAATTTCCTGGTGGAAAAGTGGGTATTACGAAGTATTTGGGAAGAACTCATGTTCCATTGTTTTGAATAACATTGGGAAAACATTCTAGCTAACAATATCCAAGGAAAAAAATATATGAGATTTTAAGTATATAGATATAATGCTTTCTGCTGAAGGGATTTTATGATCCTTGACGTTGTATTTATGATTTCAGACAAATACAAATACAGTGGGAGATTATGTACAATGAACCATGACTTCATGTACATATTGTAATTATATATGCGTGCATATATCTATCATTACTCTAGCAGATATACTGCCTGAATTTTGAAAACAAAAGTCCTGACCTTTCCCTGTCTGGCCTTAGTTTACGGTAATGTAACTCAAGTGAAGTGATTGTATGCCTAAAATTAATGTTTGGCAAATCATGATACAAAACAAAAAATTCTTCATTATCCTGTGCTAATGCACACTTTTTAGACAATAAATACGTTTTTTTCCTCTCAAGAGTGTAGTCATGGTTAACATTAATAAATACCAAATCAGTGGGCCATTAGAAGATGGGTACTTCTCACTACTCAGTAAGGATGACCGTTTTAAAAATAATATTATAGGTAGGTGGATTTTCAGCTCACCCATCTCAGTAAGAACTTGGCACAGGAATATTACAAAGCCTATGCCTGGGTGTCTTCATAATGAACATTTCCCCAGATCTTCCTTGTGGAATGTTGACAAAAAGAATATGCAATCAGAGGTGAGGGCACTTGCTAAATGGCAGAAAAGTGCAATGGCAATCATTTAGCCCTGAGCATTTCTGGGGTTTTGTTTTCCACTTTTTCTCACACCAAACGTGATTCAGAGGCTGCCATTGGCTTCATCTAGAAGCATTCCAGAGTGTTTCACTGCAAATTTACAGGTGTTTCAAGCTGCAAACAATAAATAGTTCACATATCATAAGGTTTCTAGATGAGTTTGTTGGACTGGAAGAGCTGTAATGGACTGGAGGCAGAGCACAGCTTATAGTCAGAGTAGAGTTCAGGAGTACTTCACACATCTTATCCTGCAATCTTCCCAGTAAATCCAATTGAGATTCTAAACTGTTTGGTGGCAAGAAACAGATACTGTCATTTTCCTGGGTGTTAAAACTATCATCTACAGTCAATGCAGCATGGCAAGCACGATGCATGGCAAGCATGATGCATGGCAAGCACGATGCATGGCAAGCACGATGCATGGCAAGCACGATGCATGGCAAGCACGATGCATGGCAAGCACTGTCTTGCTAAAACACCTGGAGATCTGTCACTAGCTTCCATCTCTCCATCTCGATAACTGGGTATTTAAAATGGACTAAAATACTGAAACCATACAGCCACCATGTATGTACTGTTGTGTCATAGTGCTTGTCTGTTTTAGTTGACACTATAAAGGTTAGACACAAGATAGATTTGGTCTGGTTTTACACTCAGGGAAGCAGACAAGTTAGGAATGCTAGACCAGCCAATTTATGTAGACAAAGTCATTTGATACTTGTGTCAATAAACATGCTGATAACTCAATTAAATTTTGTACTGTTTGTGAGGCAAATTCATCAGGAAAGCGTCAGTGTACTCTTGAGGACTGACATCACAATTGAAAATAATTGTGAAAAGTTTCATCTATTAGCTCATGGAGTCCTGTAACAGCAGGTGATTTTCATAGCTGTTTCTATGACAGGAAAAAGTAAATATTATTTTTCAAGTGCCTAGTTTCCTCCTTTTACTATTTTATTTTCATGTAATGAAATCTGAATCAAACTTTTCTAATGAAGTGAATAACTCTTGATTCTCTTTCCTAAACTGAAATTCTTCTATAATTTATTAAAATATTTTTATTAATTGTTTGTATTATACAACAATAAAGCGTAGTGTGGATATTTTCTCATGTAACAACAAGAAATTAAACCACAAAAACTGATTGTTAGCAGGTTTATATTTAGTACATATAACCTCACTAAGAAAATATAGAAAAAACACTTTCTAACAGTTGTTTTTAATCATTAATTTGATTGTGTCTTCTACCTTACCATATCATCTAAGTAATATTTTCCAAATAATCCAACTAATCTATCTGGTACAGTACACTTAGTCCTCTATAGTATCTTATTTATCTGTCATTCACATGTCTGTTCTTAAGCAAACTTCTATAGCAGTAAGAATGCACAGGTTTTCAGGCACACAAGCTTTCTGACATCCAAGGAAATGCAGTAAATCTGAAGACTCGCTTTTATCAAATCTGCCAGTTAGCCTGGCAGTAGACACTATGTCTCTCTCCAAACTTTGCCCTACTTATTTTTTAAATCATAGTAACTATAACACTAATACCTAACGTATCCATTATAATATTCAAAATACTGTCATTTAAGACAACATTATATCCCACATTAAAAAAGCTGTAAAACAATCTAAAATAGTTTTCATCTATTAACTAGATAGATGAATCAGTGATACCAATGATGTTAAAATATGACCAAGTTTTCAAGTTAAATCCAGAAACTGCCACTTCACTGAAACTTTCAGTTCTCAACATTTTCCCCATTGCTGTTGATCCTTGCACACCGTGTTATACAGGTTTACCAATTTCATTCCTCCAGTCCTTGAGGTTACGTTACTCTTCCAACATATATTTATGCTAACTGGATTTTTATACCATGTATTCTTTCTAAAACACAGAAATTGATATAGGAGATCCATAGTAAGACATGTTTCAGATTGGAAGATGCCAGTAAGTCACAACCAGGGAAGGGTGTTCTACCCTGAAGACAGAAGGGATCAATTTATCTTCCAGATGACCTGCAGCCTATGAAAGAATATGAAAGAATCCTCTATTTAACAGAACCAAACTATCTCATAAGTAGGAAAGGAACGGGATGGAAAATTTTATTCCCTTTAAGAATTCAAAATTGAGTTTGGCTGCAAGGGTTAATGTACTCTACCCAGCAAAAATGCCTGTGCAAGCCAAGATCTGAGTTTCTCTGGAGATAAATCTTCAAGTATGCATGCATTAGGGAGTTGACTGAATTTCCAATAGAGAGAAATCTCATACAAATAAGTTCTCATCTGGGAGCTCCTGAAGAGACCACTCCAAGTGACAAGTAACAGGTATGCAAGGCCTGCAAATAGAACCTTCTCAGAACAGGGAGTCACATGAATAAGACCCTCCTGTTATAGTGTGAATAAACTAAGTCAGTTTTCCTTTCACTTCCTTTTATAACCTCTACTAACTTCACTGTCTCTCCAGGATGATATGGATACTGTGAATTTCTTTTTCTATTTGACTTTAGCTGGTTTTATTTAAGCATGGACTAAGATATCCTAATCACAATAAGACATTACTTATCTAAAAACAAGTGAATCTGTAAACTGAGGAGCTGGGCATTGTTTCACATACATTTGTTCTCCTGAATATCCTCCAGAGGATTTAGAGGTCATCAGAGTGGTCTGCTGTTTAGACACATGGGCCAGGTAGTAAGGAAGTGACAGTGAAGGAAGGCAGGAGACTCTTCCAGTAAAATTAGCAACACTGAAGTTTCTCTGGCCTGCAGGAAATTACTGGTGCGAAACACGAACATTAAGAATCACAGGGAGCATGTCACAAGCTCATTTTTTGTCTTTCCTACTGTGAGGGCTGTATATTTCAACTTCCACTGAGCCATTTGAAAAACATTTGTCACAGCATGCTCTGTACTTGAAATCCATAGGAATTGCATGTGCTGTGTATAACATCATGACTCTATAACCACTTGGTATTTTGGATCATTTTCATTTCTCTGCTTAGCACTTACATTTGCCAGTTTGCTCCTCCATGCTGTAATGTCTTCTTTTATTCCTGAATTTTAACATTAGCGCGCTTACCCATTTTTTTGCTCAGTTAAAGCTCTCACTGGCTACGTCTATGGTTTGACTAGATTAAATCCAGACTCCGCTTGAATACGAACACTTCCACTGCATGATACAGAGTGCTGATAAACTTACACTTGAGCCAAGGAATTAAGTTTATAGTAGTCAAAAAAATGTTGATGAGCTAGCATTGTGCCAACTAACTTTATGCTAAGTCAGGACTGTCTGACCATGCCAGATCTCCCACAGCTAGTGAACTTCCTATAGATAGGTTGAAAGCCTTCTCTCAGTCCTGTAGAGTCATTGTCCTTGGAAGCAGTCTTGCATCCTTTATATGCAGGCACAAGGCCTTGTATTTCCCTTTACCTTTGGTTTTCATCTGTTATCACAGACCTCGCTGTGGACCTGCCATGTTTCTACATTGCCACTGCCACATAATTTAACATTAGCTACAACACCATGGTTATGGTTACTAGACAGGAACAGGATTTGAGCCAGATCAAGGCCATGTGGTCCTCATTTGCATTGCTCCAGATTCCATTGTGTTTAACTCAAGCCAGAATGAAGGTGGGTAGATCTAAAACATCTGCTAAGGCTCCATTGGGAGACTCTTGTACAAGTCTCCTATTGCCAGCATGGGCAGAGGTTCTGCATGCTGCATTATCAGGCCTAATTTTGTCTTTGCAGGACCATGGCATATGAGCCCTGTCTTCCTATTTCACTGTTAGTCCTCTCCTTTGCACAGTTTTGGCTTGAACCAGCTGAACCTCTCCTACAGGTTTGGAAAGTACCTTCATCCAGGTGCAGTCGCACAGGAAGACCAGATGAAGCAATCTTGTTTTTCCTGTGGAGGAGGGAAAACTTTAACCATGCAAACCTTCTGTGCCCAGAGCTGTGGGAGAGGTCCTGGTTTTGTTTTGTTTGTTGGTATATAAAGGGACCAGCTGTACTTGACTAAGGTGAAGGCTCCGAAGAAATGTTAACATAGACTGGAAATAATAATTGCTAAATATATGGTAGGAAGGTGTCCTACAAGTACTCTGAAGAGTTTAGTTGCTGCTTCTCTGAGATCTAGACAGATGCAGATGTTTGTGAGCTTGATTATCTTGTTTGTTGCCCTCTGAGGAGAAGAGGGAGCGTCTAAGGACAGAGCGGATTGTTTTTGAAAGCCTTTGAGACCTATTTCTATTTTCTTATCATTTTCTAAGCATACAGCTCTAGGCATTTTGCCAATAACACAATCTAGTATTGCTTGCAATTCTGTCCCTGCTGTTCTACCACAGACAGGGAACTGGCCACATGCTACCTCTCAAAATAAGCTTCCTTGGTGCAGAACCCAGCATCTCCTACATCTGGAGGCTTTGACCTCTTATTACACTTGTTTTACCCCAGTAAGTTGTGAATCACAATCCCATACCTGTTTATTTCCATCAAAAAAAAGAGCCCTCAGTAGTTTATATTGCTGAATTTGCACAGTAGTCCACATTAAAGATAAAATGTAGATAAACACATACATAAAGAACAAGAACAATGATTTCTACTGCTCAGAAAGTGTGCTTGGCAAAGTGAAAATAGATCTTATATATGCTCCCCCAGCTCGGTTATCATCACTCATTATTCTCATTTCAGCTGAAATGAGAGAGGTTATTCAGCTGTACTTCTACTTGAGATAGAGTATACCCAGGCTTTTCCTGGGATGATAGGATCCTCCATGGAGGCCATTTTTTTTCTCCCCATACATTAGGCATTTCGGGGCATTTTGTACTGTACAGGAAGGACATATGACGTTGGAAAAATATTTCTCTACCCTTGTAATTATGTGGGTGACTGCCATCATGAAGGATAAAGAGTTACCTCCTAGAAGTAGCTGTAAAGCCATCTGTATCTAGTGGTCCCTGTGATTTGTTACATATCTTTCAAAGTTCTTGTCCTCTATGCACTTGACCCAGCCATGGAAGAGCCTGGAGGGAGCTTGTTGGATCCAGCAGTTACAGGTTTTTCATCCTCTGTGATCAGTGGGGCACCTAAATAAAATATTTTTTATTTAGCTGGGAATCTACAATGACTATTTTTATTTTTCTATTGAATCGGTTTCTGTATCAGTTGACAAAGCCAGCCAGCTGGGCACATGACACTGGTCTTCAGCCAAATGGATGGGTAATATATGAAATTAAACGTACGGGAAGAGGACTCAAACAAGCAAATATGGTCTGGCCCGAAGTCAGTATAGTGTTCTGTTGTTGTCCTGGGACAGAGCCAAATGACAACTACAGCTGTACACAATTACTTGCACACAAGCTCTAAAAGGGACAAGAGCCAGAAGATAGTGTAGGTAGGTTATGAGAGACCTAACACAATGTGTAAAAAAGGTCTTTACTGTCTAAGTCTTACTCTAACACCTCCACATCTCCTCAGTGTTTAAGACATCTACCTCATGAGCACAGTTTCCACAGTCCATGTCTCATACACCATCCTAGGCAAAAAGCCCATTTCCTCTCCATTTCTAGAGAACAAAAAAAATGGCTGCAACCAGTCCGGTTCTGCAACCTTGGGAGCTAAATGCATGCTAAAGTTTGCAGTTTGTTTTGCACTCTCTGCAAGATCATTTTTCAAAATCCTTTGTTTTGAAGTATTTTTACTTTCTTTCCTTGCAGACTTCAGTCTCATTTTGTAGTTAGAATCCCAGAGCCTTCAGGGTTGAGAAAGGGAAGTGAATTCATCAACATGTTAAAAAATGGTAAGAACCACACTAATAGAATCTACAGAACAAAAGAAACCACAGAGAAAAGCAAAAGAGATAAAAAAAAATACATAGGAAAAAATGAAGTATCATTCTAGCTCATTATTGCAACTTACAGCTGAGGTATTATTTCTGTGGCTTGAAACTGGGCTGCTACATGAAAGCTTATGGGTATGTGAAGAACAAATCTTGTATGGATAAGGCTGAAGTAATGTGTAAGGAAGTAAACCTGATGCTTTATCATTCATACTGCTGTTGGGATGGGTTTCTGAAGTGATTTTTCTCCAGAGGCAAAACACAGATTGCCTAGCTATTTTATCCTAAAACTCCACTCAAGAAAGAAGTTGAGTTTACACAGAATGGATAATCATCACACATTCAATGGGATGTGCACTTGGAGGATCTGAGTGACCAGGACTGAGGCATGAGTTCATGAGCTAGAATTTTTACAGTTGTCAACAGATTGTCCAGTAGGGACACCCAGAGCAGGGGGCCCAGGCCCATGGCCAGGCGCCTTCTGAACATCTCCCATGAGGAGACCCCACAGCCTCTGGGCAACCTGTGTCAGTGCTCTGGCACCTGCAAAGCACAGAAATGCTGCCTGATTTTCAGGGGAAAACTCCAGTGTTCCATTTTGTGCCCGCTGCCTCTTTTCCTGGCACTGGGCATCAATGAAAAGATCCTGTTTCCATCCTCTTTGCAATCTCCCTTAAAGTATTTATAGACATTGATGAAATCCACCTCATCCTTCCTCTTCTCTAGGAAGAACAGTCACAGTTCTTTCAGCCTTTCCTCACAGAACAGCAGCTCTAGTACCCTGATCGTCTTTATGGCCCTTCATTGGATTCTTTCCAGTATATCCATGTTTTTTCAAAAAGAAATCCAGAAGCAGATGCAGCACCCCAGGTGAAAGCCTCAGCAGTTCTGAGTAGAGGGAAAGAAACACGCCCCTCAGCCTGCTGGCAATATTCTCCTAATCCATCCCAGGATACCACTAGCAAGGGTACACTGCTGGCTACTGTTCAACTTCATGTTCACCAGGATCCTAAGGTCCTTTTCTGCAAAGCTTCTTTCCAGTTGATTTCCCCCTAGCATGTACTTATGCCTGGAGCTTTTCCTCAACATGTGTAGGACACTGCATTTCTCCTAGTTCAACTTCATGAATTTCCTATTGGCCAATTTATCCAGTCTGTCAAAGTCTCTCTGTATGGCAGCACGACTCTCTAGTATATCAGCCACTCCCCCCAGTTTTGTGCCATCTACAAAGTGCCTGAGATTACAGTCTGCCACATCATCTACATCATCAAGAAAAAGACTGGGCCCAGTACTAAACCTTGAATTACACTACTACATCCAGCTAGATTTTGTTCTACCAGTCACCACCCCCTGGACCTGACTGTTCAGCGAGTTTTCAGTCCGCCTCACTGTCTTTAAATCCACTCCATAAATCATGGAGTTGCACGGGTGATAGTGTCAAAGACTCTACAGAATTCTTTCTAACTAAATGGTCCAGCGTAAATGCCTGCCTAAATATGTTCCAAATTATTCTGCTGTACATGCAAACCACATGCTTTCAACAGCAATAACCTCTCTTAGTGAAATTTTCAACTCTCATGTGACCTCACACATATCTTGACAATTTTTTTTTACCAATGTATTAAAAATTTACTGGCTTTTTTTTCCCTCTATTTATCTGCAAGATTTTAGGCTCCGTTCAAATTCTGGATTTCTATGCTGTCTTTTCAGTCTTGCCTCCTTTGTCTTTTGTCTCATCTTGAAGACAATTAGGGCAACACTCTTCCACTGGAAGTTATCCTTCACCTGCTTCTAGTTGTTTCCTTCTTGGGCTTCTGAAACTTCCACCTACATCAATCCTATCCTGTCACAGAGGTTTCGCAGCTAACAAACTGTTAACACTGATCAAAAACAGAACGGCTTTTTCGCCCCTCAGCTGCAAGCCATTTTTCCTTCTCACAACAGACAGCCCCAAACAGACTCTGCAAACACAAAACTGCAGCCAAACCACAGATCTAACAAAATGCAATCAAACAAACCATTACTCAACAGATAAGCAAACAAATTAATTTACTCCCGGGGAACAAGGACTTACCCCTTCCATACCAACAGTCACAGAGACACATGGTGTTTCATACACTCTGTACTCTGCTGAGAAAAAGGAAATATGCATTTTAAAAGCCCTTCCTCAAACTGTGAGAGTTTAATTACAGAGAAATAGCTTCATATTCTTTTTCTGCTCAAGAATTTCTTGAGCAATATGAAGTTGAAGATTGGGAGAGTATTTGGTGAAATATTCTTGTAATTCCTACCTGAGTATTTATTTTCAACTTCTATCAGCTCCTGGCCCAGGTGTTAAGTCCTACCATGACAGGAACAGCTCTCCCCACTTAATGGGAGCACTGGGGCAAAGGATCTCTCCCAAGAAGATGAGATCTGTTTTCGAGTAATTTTAGGGAGCAGATGAACCTGTAGCCAAGTCTCCTCATGGCAGGTGAATGTTGTAACACAGGGCTATACAGAAAAAGTCAGTTACAAACTCAATCCTCCCTCCCTGACAGAAGTTGCTTTGACCCCTACACATTCCTAAACACAGGGTTTATCAGTTTAATTGGCTGTCAATCATATATAAAACAAAATCTCTCCTGGGGCAAAGGTAAATTGCCTAAATGTTGGCAAGGCTTTACTTGCAACATTTCCTGTTGGCATGCCTAGGTTACTATCTGGTTAGACTGCTGGCACTTACCTCTTTCCATACACTGTACGGACAGCCTGTATATCTAATTCATACATTGTGAACTCCCAGGAGAGTTCACATGCAGGAGTCTAAAAAGCTGTGCACTGCCATGGCAGGGAACATAAACAATGCATGACACACTGCAGTATGTTACAGATTATCAGAAACACGATAGCTGCGTCAGTGGGGTGCTCCACACAGGCTAATTTACCCAGCTCCACAGCAGTTGGATTGCTTGTAGTAGTCAAGCTGCAATGTGCAGCACAGATGTATCCTGATCTCAAGGCTGCAGCATTCTGTGCATTTAGCCCAAACACTTGCAATTTTCATTGAACTGAAGTATGTTTTGGCAACATTTCTGATAATCAAGTCACTTTTAAAATGTTTAACTATGTATGTAGACAGGTGTGATATTTTAGCTTATCTTAATAATAATTATTTCTTCTGATAAAATCAAATTAAATCAAAATTGAATAATCCAGATCACTCACGAAACCAAGGTTTTTCAACATTGCCCTCTGCTTTATCACTTTTGCTTGACTGATATCAGCAATTAGTACACAAGCATAGTCATGATCCAAACTAACTGGTAATAATTTGATCACAAAAGTGATCTCTTTAACAGACAGCAAAGGAAAAAAATGAGACTTCGGCACAATTTTTGTGTCACAAGCATCAGAAAGGCTTTGGATAAAATTTTGTGGAACAGAAAGGAAGAACATAAAAAGTATACATTTCATAGAGTCACAGAGTAGCTTGGGTTGGAAGGCCTCAAAGACCATCTAGTTCCAACATTCTGCTGCAGTCAGGGTTGCCAGCCTCTAAATCAGGCAACTAGATCAGGCTACTCAGGGTCCCATCCAGCCTGGCCTTGAACACCTCTAGGGACGGATCACCTACAACCTTTCTGGACAGCCTGCGCCAGAACCTTCTCTTCTCCAAGCTGATCAAACCTGGCTCCTTCAGCCTGTTTTCACAGGATCCTCAAGTAAAGTGCCAAAAGTTTGGAGAGACAGGTGAGAAACCCCATGTAGAGAAGACTTCTGAATTAAAGTAGTAATTTCAGATGATTGACTGCATACACTTTTATGTTAAAATGTTGGGATGAGGTGTGAAGGAGTTAAATGAAGCAAGAACAAGCATAAATCTTGACTCTAACAGTCTTTATCATATTTTGTAAATGAGGACATGTTGAGAGGTATGTCAGTTTAGTGTTGACAGATGCAACATAATGCATGCTGAAGAAAAATACCTGAAATAAGTAAAGGTTACTGACTTATTTTTGTCAACTCGAGAGATGAACACAGATATTCAGGAGATACCTCTGGCACTGTGGAGAGAGAATTAAATGTAGAGCTAAGATGATAAAATGTTAAAAATGCAACACTGGAAGATGATAAAAAAATATTCTATCTTTCAGAAATTAGCTGTTTTACCTTGCCAATTAGGTGTACTGAGATAGGTCACACCAAACAGATGCTGCAGAAGTGCACAGTTCTGAGAAAGACTGTGGCCATGAAAATCTTGTGTGAAGAGAGACTGCAGAGTTTGGAGTTGTTTACTTCAGAAAGAGGCATAGAAGATGAGATGATAAAAATAGGAAATTGAATTAATGTAATATAATCACAGTCTCATAACAAAAACAAATATATCTCTGGAAAACGACAGCATTTTGTCAGAATTTAAAACACAAAGTTACTGGCTGAAAAAGAAGTAACAGGATAGGCAGAAAAGACTTTGGTTTGGGGGTTTTGGCCAAGAAGTAACAGGTTTTCCATGGAAAGCAAACACTATTGGTAGGAAAATATTTCTGAGAAAATTCTGTTTTCTGCAAAAAATAATTTTAATGGAAAACATTTGATCATCCCTAATTTAGTTATAGAAGATCAGAAGCAGGTATGAAGCAGGTATTTGACACATCTTCTAATCAAAGCTAGCAGTTTCACACAAGGTATGAGATATTTTGCCAGTACATCGGAAAAATTCTTGTCAGCCATTTCTCTGCAAAGGTGCTGCCTGTATTTTGACAGATTTTTCTCTGAATCGTATCTAACTTGATTCTGCTAATCCGCAAGGAACACTGCAAAATCACATCATCAATAACTCAATGTTCTTTTAACAAATTTTGAGTGACGATTTTCAATCAACTCTGATTTTACAAATGAATAAGTGGTCTAACCAGATGGATAGTTGTCTGTTCTGGCTTTTGTCAAGCACTGCAGAAAGTCTCCTGTTTTGTCTTAAACAAAAGAAAAAGTTTGTGATTGCTGAATTTAAGCATTGCGAATGAAGTTATGCAGCTACATTTCTTCTAGTTTAGAAGATGTCAAAACCATGTACAGTAAAGTATGGAAGCTGTTGTATTTCTGTACACAAAGTAAGTGATAATGAGTTTTCTTTTAATTTAATTTGTAATGCTATGTTTGCAGTCAGCCAAGACAGCAATCTGTTCCTCTGCAAGATAAAGCATGCCACTTCTCACATGCTTTTTTTTTTTTTAAACATATGAAAATACACATTTAGATAGCAAAATATGTCTTCTGCAGTGTAGCCACTGCATAATCTTTTCCACCAAGAAACAAATACTCCATCATGTTTTGCAGAATCTTGGCAGGGAGGAGGGTGTCTGCTACTAGTGCTTCCTTGTTTTCCTGGGCATTGTGAAGATCATCTAGTACAACTTTGAAGCCAGATGTTTCCTTTCCCTGGTGAGCTGATGTACCAAGCCAGATTCTCAACTTCCTTCTGCTGAGTGTAAATCCAAGATGTTTCTACAGTCAAAGAAGGAACTGAGTACAGTTTTTGTGTAGAAACATGCCAAGAGTCCTATCAAAATTTTAAGCGCTTACTAAGAATTAAAATATTTACCTACATGATCTGATTACACGTGTCTGTAAAAAACAGAGCACTATAGTTGATCAAACTTTTAGAGCAGTTTCAGTACCTAACAGGACAACGCTTCAATGGAGAACAGGGTACTCCTGTGAGTGGAAGATGGAACCAAAGGAAGAAGAAGGAGTGAAGACCTGGTCAGTGTTATGAATGCTTCTCTTCTTCTATTTTACTGCAACATTCACTGCAATTATGCACTTCGATGTTAGGCACTCTTTTGCTGTCTTAATAACTCTAGTAAAATGTGTACCTCCCCTTTCTTTCATCTTCCTGAAGAGTTTTGGTAGCAAAAAGATGGACACATAGGTAGCAACACTAATGTATTTATGGATATTTAGAGGTGCTGGGCCAGAGTATTTGTTAATAGATGTTAGCAGACCCATACTATGTATAATTTTCCCATTGTTAAAGTTTTCCTGTCAGTGTTTTCTTTCTTCTTTTTTTGAATGATTTTTCTCTGAGTTATGTCTGACTGTATTTAGCTTCACTTGAAGTTAACGTACTAGTAAAGATGAAAATCAACAAATCTAAAATTTTGTATTAATCTCATGTCTACCTGCTGTCTATACTCAAATGAATCTGTTTCCTGACACTTTCTCCGGTGCAGTCTCATGAGAAACACTTTTTGAAATTTGATTTTTAAACCTAAGGTATCCTAAGATTCAGCAAATGGCCTTATTCTAGAATCTAGTTTTGCTTTACCATCTTATGAATCTCTTGTGAAAATTAGAATTCAGAGTAATACTATCTGAACAAGAGACCACAAGTGCTTAGGTTGCTGCGGCAATATGAATTTAAAAGCACCCCTATTTGTAATTGATGTCTAACTAGCTTGATAAAACTGATCATTTCTGTCCAGGGCTTGTACTGTTTTGCTATTTCTTATCTCTCTTATATCTACTCAGGAATCAGTGTTCATCTGCATAGGGTATCAGCTGCAGTTCACAGGGCAAATCCAGCTCACAGGGGCTAGCTAGGGGGCCACACTTCTACACAGGTGATAATTGGTATCAGTCCCTGGAAGCAGGGAAACTTCTTCTGGTAAGTTTTTGTGATACCAGGCAAAGTATTGTTAGGAATACCAATGATAATATACAGGAAAAAGCTGACTCACACAGCTGACGATGAGGGTCTCCAGCTCCTTCCCAGGAAGCAGCCTTTATTTAGGAGACATTCTCCTTTTGAAGGCTAGCCCTTAAATGAGCCCAGGGAGGGGTACACCCTGAGTCTACTCCTTGTGGACAAGTGGGAAGCACAGGTGAATTGCTTGCATCTGTGCTCCCTGGGTCAGCCACTCCCTTCTCCAGGTGCTCAATCATCAATTCAGGCCATGGCATAACAGTTCCCCTACAACTAGGAATAGCAATTTTTAACTATGGAGTTTGAGAATCTAGTTCTCAGGCATCCAACTTACACCTGTGCAATGTAGTTCAAAGAGAGTCAGAAAAGTGAAGGTGAGGAGTGACGATGAGGGCTCACCCTGCCTTCAGGTCCCCATTCTTCATGCTTCTCCCCAAAAGCTTCCCTCTTACTTCTTGCTCCATCAAAGGCTTTGTGCTCCAGAGAGGACTGTGGAATCTAGATTCTCATTGTAAGGAGATTCCAGGCTTTAACAATAGTTAGGAGCTGTTTAGTATTTCTTATTGCTTAGCCTTAAGATTTGCTGATCTTTGCAAGCTGAGAGCCCTAAACAGATGCTATGAATCTGGTGTGTAAATTCCCTTTAGACATAGAATGACTTGGGTTGGAAGAGGCATTAAAGATCATCTAGTTCCAAACCTGCTGCCATGGGCAAGGTTGCCAATCAAACACTCGATCAGGTTGCTGCAGAGTGCCGCAGTATTTCAGCTCTCAAAAAACACTTGGGGAGAAACAAGATAGGTGTGCTAATGTAGGAATTTAAGATGATACAAATTAAGTCACCTAACCTTTTATCTCAGCAACGTGTTAATTATTCCATTTTATCTCTCATGTTCTAAAGCATGCATGTCCAAGCCATTTAATTGCCCTCTTTTTTAATGTTTTAATAAAACATAAAAAATATAAAAAATATAAAAAAAGTTTTGTGACTTACATACATTAACCATATTATATCTTCTATATACAGCCCAAGCCCATTCTTCAATCAACGAGACTCAGGCAAACCAAAAGGTTGGACAACTCAGTTCTAAAGGACGACTATCAGCATATTTACATATACATATATAATATATCTCACAAATCATAGTAACAGATTGTGTAAATTTTTAATATCTCAGAGTGTAATGTGTCTTATCCTGTTTGTGAAAGGCATACTTTCTTAACCACACTCCTTATACACAAATACTATAGTATTGCCTTCATCACTGTTGCACATAATCTCATCCATTTCCATTCTGAAGGAACAATTTGAGTCTCAAGTTTGACTTTTTTCTGCAACATACCACTAAGGGATACCAACAAGTCTGCTGTATCTGATGCTACAAGGAACATAACAGGCATGACAGGCAGATATTTGAGAAACTCATGTAAATGTTTCTTAAGCAGAAGTATCAAATAGATGTGTACTTTTGGAAATATGCTTACCTGATAATTTACTAGGCTTGATCTCTGTAATTTCCACTGGTCAGCAACACTGAATATTTTCACTATTTTCAACATTTGACTGACAGATGTAGTTTCTCTCCTCTATCTGGGTCTCATGACAAGTACCAGAACAGAAATTTCAGTACATTGTAGAGTTCTTATATCTGCTTTTTAAAAGCTTCCTAAAATGGCCCATGCCATTTTCCTGAGAGATGTACAAGGTCAGAAACCTTACGTCTTCTCTGACCATTTCCATCTGATGAAATGAAATATGCAAATCAAATACGAAAATCAAGTTTGGATTGGCTTGGTAGATACTGTTTGTTCAGTAATATTCATCTCCTTTCTTTCTATGAAAACAAAAGAAACATTTAAATGAAGATTTCTGTTAGAACACAGAGGGGAAGCTCTTCCACAGAATATTTTTAAGAAAGTCTATATGTATGTATATACGTATAGAGAGTAGTTTTAAAATGCACCTTTCCTCTAACAGTATCAAAATACGGAATGTAAAGAACACGCAAAAAATAAATGCTACGGGCCTGAAGTATTCCTCTTACTGTTACCTAGTGAAGTAAAACAGTCCATGTAGATAGAAACTGAAAAGGCAAACCAAGAATGTCACTGAACTGGAAGTAGAAAGAGGCTAGGAGAATTCTAAAAGGAAATATTGATACTTAACGTTTCTTTTTCCCTGATGTCCACTGATGGGCACTGTTGGAGGCAGGATATCGGGCTAGATACAGTTTTAATCAAAACTAGTAGGACCATTCTGGTGTTCATATTTAATGATATGAAAGTGCAATTCTATCCTCAGCAGACAATAGATTATTCTTTTCAAAAAGAGAGATTCTTTATAGGTTTATAGACCACAGTAATGACATGCTTTATCTTTCCATGATAAAACCCATCATCCTTTTATCTTACACAGAGTTTATAAAATAAAATAAAAGCCACACTTTTTTGTTTTGTTTTAAAATGTGGTCTTTATAAACAATAAAAACAAGCTTTTACGGTAGTCTTGTAACACTATTATATATTTTATGCATTATAACCTTATAACTCACATAAGAAATGTGAGTTTCCACAATATTTTTGTGTACAGTTCTGCAAAAAATCTATTACAGACTTTTCTTTCTTGATTTTTTTTTAGTCACAGCTCTACTACTCTGTTTTTAATTAGGGAAGTTGTATGTTTTACATTACTTCGCTTGTAAGAATAACAGTTACTTTCATATTCTCATTAAACTCTAAAAGATTATCTAACTAATTTATTTACAGGGATATTTCACTCAATGTCCCTATAAAGAACAAGAACTGTTTATCTACTTCTTTTATACAGGCACTCTTTTTCCCATAGAAGGAAAACATGAAGTCATTTCAAACTGGATATTTAAGATAGTTCTAATTATCTCTGCTTGTCACAGTGAAAAACATTACTGTTAAAATTTAGCAATGTCCTAAACTATAAATGATCCCTACCAAATACGAAGTAATGTTTTTCTCTTTAAAACAAACAAATTATAGCCATGGAGATTGTTCTAAAATTATTCTGCATGTCCTGCAGGCTTATTCTTTGCAAGCATAATTTAGCATACGTTCACTTCAACCGAGGATTTGATCCTCCCTGTAAAGAAAATAAAATCACTTTTGTCAAAGAGAAGGAGAGGAAAGGAGAGGGAAGGGGAAGGGGAAGGGGAAGGGGAAGGGGAAGGAGAAGGGGAAAGTAACCCTGAGAGTATGAACTACTCTTTAGCATCAGAAAGTTAGCAGCATATGTGGAGGATAATGTGATCTCAGCAACATTTGTGGTATGTGCCAACACAGAGCAGGTCCAGAGGGCCACGAAGATAATCAGAGGGCTGGAGCACCTCCCCTATGAGGACAGGCTGAGAGAGCTGGGGCTCTTCAGCCTAGAGAAGAGAAGGCCCCAGGGAGACCTTATAGCAGTCTTCCAGTATCTGAAGGGGGGCCTGCAGGAAAGCTGGGGAGGGACTTTTTAGAAGGACATGTAGCAACAGGAGGAGGGGAAAAGGCTTTAAACGTGAAGAGCGTAGATTTAGATTAGATATTAGGAAGAAATTCTTTATTGTGAGTGTGGTGAGACACTGGCACAGGTTGCCCAGAGAGGCAGTGGATGTCCCCTCCCTGGAAATATTCAAGGCCAGGCTGGATGGGGCTGTGAGCAACCTGGTCTAGTGGGAGGTGTCCCTGCCTATAGCAGGGGGTTGGAACTAGATGATCTTAAATGTCCCTTCCAATCCAAACCACTCTAGGATTCCAGGACTCTATGATTCTATTGCAGTCTTCCATCAAGTTGGCAATAACACGAAACGATTCAACCTAGAAAGTTCAGACCATCCATTACTGTCAAACATGCCATAATATCACAGCCCGCTGGTACAGATGGCACATAAACATGGCTGGTTGGGTTAAGATGCAGCTAAAACCTGCCTAGGAAGAAGATATGTGAGATAAGCGAAGTGTCTAAGTGTGTTCTCAATGGTGGAGACTGGCAATCTTGAGAAATGCTGTAATGTACTTGTGCCCTTCAGTACTGGCATCAGTGAGAACTCTAGGTAAGAAAATCTTTGTGGTGGTTACTTTGGATAAAATGATTATGACTAATGATATATTAGTAAAGAAAGTTAGCAAAGACTCTAAGGGCATCTCGTGTGGCATAGCTTGTATTCCTACAGCTAAACTCTTTTACTTTTCAAAACTGGCTGGTTGCATCTAGATTTCCCTCTGGAATGGTCCCTGACCCATGCTGGGGTCAATGTCAAGACTCTTTTGGTAGGGTGATACTGGGCCCAGGGCCAGGCCAGAAGTATGAGAGTTGCTAACTGCCAGCAGTTACACAGTATAGACAATCACATGCCTGTGCTTAGGTTGACACATCAACCATCTCAAGCTTACTAATAGAGGGTATTCTAGTGCAGCATAAACAAAATATGTCTTTGGAGGGAAAATTTCAACCTTTGGTAGCGCTTATATTACTACTGACTTGGCTGCTAGGATAGGGAGTGCTGCCATCAAAGAGGGGATGCTGCGCTGTGCCCTTGCAACCCCAGCTGTTCCAAGGTTTGCGAGGTTATAGCTCATATTGATTAGCACTCAGTGCCAGGTGGCCCCACAGTCAATGAAACCAACTTTATTTATTCTCTCTCCAAAACCTTTCCAGGGCCGCTATCTGCATCCAATATCTCAAGTGTTACAATGTCTCTTGGAAGCATTTCACACAGTATAATACAGATTCCTGCAGAACTGAAACCCTCAGCACATGATTTGCTAATGGATGCAGATTAATGAGGAATATTGTGTTAAAGGAATGTAAATAGAAAAGGGCATGGATTTCAGAGTCTAAAAGAAAAAAATGCACAAGACATACAAATCAGCTATTTCATTGTCAATAGGACATTTCGTAGGTATTTCAGTTAAAGCATTCTGCAAGGGCTGATTTAGATTTATTCATGGAATGAGAAAGAAGGATAACCTTTGATCTTTTTTAGTTTTCTTGCTTAACAATCACTATTTGAACATTCCTTTTTTTGCCTTATGCAACTATTGTAGCAAAGAAGCTGTAGCTATCTCTTTGCAGAACCAGCAGAATAATATTTGGGAATACCCTTGACAGACTGGAATATTAGGAAAAAAAGTGAATTTAAATAAAAGTGGCTTGAAAACAGCAGTGCCTCTGCTACCACTGTGCCTCCTGCCTATGCTAATAATGCTCCTTCTGGCTTTACATATCAAATGTGGGTGATGAGCCTGGAGTGTGACACTCAGTGCATTTGTTAAAGAAAGATGTCAGGAAAGTTAGCCAGAAAGATAACTTGGAAACTCAAGTCCTATTCACTCCTTTGTCTGTTTGGGTTTACCCACAGCCACACCCATTTGTCTTTTTCTTTCATCTGTCACATTTTGTCATAATTTGATCCTCGTGGTATCTTGTGACCTTCACACACTTTTTTCCTAATGATGAGGTCCCAAAGCCTAACACTGTTTTTAGGACAGGAGATACAAGCCTGGCAGACTGCATCTGAATCTGTTACTTTATTGGAGTCTCTGTCAGGTTATACACAAGGGCTGAAATTCACAACTCTTTTAGTGTTCAGCTATACTTATAAATGAATATATATCTAAGAAACTGTTTGAATCACCACGATGATCTGTGAAATGAGGCTATCTTCTACCCCAGCACACCTGTGTGTCATACAGCCATGCACATACTCAGAAAACATAGCAGGCAGAACTTCCTACTTAGTGCTAATAATAAAGAGCACCATTTTTGGCACACAGCACAGCACAGTGTTGACTGTGGAGGATAACTCACAGCACAGCACCCGATGCAGCAGAAGAATCCTGGTGCTGCCGGCAGAGCAGCCTGAGTGCAGATCAGGGCCGGGACACAGCGTGCAGCATGCCCGTGGTGCTGCTGAAGGTCATCCGTGCTGTCAGGACAAGGCACCTTGCACCCCAGTGCTGGGAGCTCTGAGATCAGGCTGCAGTAGTGATCGGGCAGGGCCAGATCAACATTCTCCTTTTATTACTTTAACTTGAAAGTGTCTGCCTACCTGCGAGAGGTGAAAGGCACTTGCATTCTACTCCCTATGGTATTATGGGCTATTAGGGGTTTAATTTCATGATTTATGATTAGCAGGTGTTATTAAATGGAAACACTACAAGAAAAGCTAGAGAATTCTTAAAATATTTCTTTTCTCATTTCATTTTCCTTTCAGTCACTCGTTCTTAAAAGCTAACCACAGCATACTCAGAGGCTTTGCTTCTCCAGGCCATGATGAAAATAGTGATGTTCAAAGGAACATTTAAAGCATTATGAAAATCATTGACTTTCACAAAATTATGGAAGGATTTTCACTTTTTGGCAAATGAGACAAAGAATTCTCATAGCAATAACAGGGGGAGAGAAGCAAGCTTGCCTTGGGTTGTGAAGTAAATACTTCACAGCATTTGGGGAAGGGATTGCTAGAGTCTGGACACTTGAAACTTCAATCGTTCTGCATACTGAAGATTGCAGACTGGTCAGAATATTAATTACCAGGTGCTACTCATCTCCAGTCTTGGTTCTGCTGTTATCAAAGCTAGAAAGCAGGAGACACTTGCAGCTTGCAAACTTAAAATAACTCAAAAGTGTTGGTAAAGATATACTTGCTCTGAAGGTACATAAAGTGCTCTTTGTCAGATTTACTTCACGGTGTTAACTGACATATTGCACACAGCGGTTGACAGTTTGGTTAAAACTTACTTTACATGTAATTAAAAGACTTCTTTTATGGCTTCTTTTTATGTGGACCACTTCAGATTTCATAACAACAGAAAAATAAAACAGGGATTCCTGAGGTGCCAGATTAGACCTTTTCATTAAAAGAGGCATAACTGATAAATGCATAGCTTGCATTTTAATATTCATTTACTCCCTTTACTGGTGAAAAGTATGGAATGCTGAGGGCTGGAAGAACAAATAAGTGTGGACCTGAGCTGTGGAAATACAGATGTTCAGAAAGTAATCTCTCACTTGCCAATCCAACAGGAGCAAAAGCATTATAGAAAAGTCTGAATAATTTTATGTTGCAGAAACTGAGAAATTGTTTCCTTTTTCAACTGCTCCTGAGGGAATTGTTTGAGGCTGTTTCTTTAAAATGCATTTAAGTTTTGCCACTGTCTTTAAAGAAAATAAGTTTAAGCTCAATGGATGCATTTTGATCTATCACAATATTGGCTAAGCTCAGTTACTTTCAGTTTTTACACTGAAATTTTGAAATATTGATGTTGTTATCAGGGAATAAATATCACTGATCACAAGAGGGAGAAGATTTCACCTAGTTCATTCTTTTTGAAAATTTCTCTCCCTTGCCATCATCTTCAGCAATATGGCTAATGAGAAGTTAGCCTGAGGGGTTTCATTGCTTTTATTTTCCTCTAAGATTTCAATCAGTGAGACTAAATGAATCTGCAGGACTATCAAAATATCATAACACAAAGTACTATATAACAAAATGGATCATTTATTCAGATTCACTGATTTTACGGAATAAACATCATTGGATGAATTACTGCGCATTTCTGATCTTCATCAGCTGCTGATTAAAACCTAAAAAAAAAAAAGAATGGTAGCTAAGCAGAATAAAACTTCAGCTCTACCAAAGGTCTTGTTCCAGCATCTCAATTAATAAATAAAGCAGCCAAAAAGTCCCCTTAGAGTACATCTGGATTGCATATTTTGCATCCAGATTACACCATACTGTATCACCATTTTTTGCCAGTCTCATTTACTCTTAGAAATACTGTGGAATGTGGCACAACCTGTGAAGGGATGAACTGTTTGTACATCATGGGTATATGATCTATGGTTAAAAGCAACAACACTGTGCTGTCCTGGGCAACAAACATACTGAAAACCGTACATTTCTGGTAAGTCATTTTATCTCATAGTCAGTTGTACTTTCTTACACTGAAGATGAAAGCCAGCCCAAGTTCCTGATTTATACTTTTTTAGCTGTGTTATTTCAGGTAACTTGATGATGTAACCTGACATGATATAATGTAGCATTCCTGAAGGCAGGGAAAACTGAATGTTATTTCAGCTGCCATGCATATTTTTGGATAGTAAATTTTACAGGCAGCCGTTGAACAAGAAGAAATAGATAGAAAGCTACATATAGACTATGAAATCTTATCAATTTAAAGAGTGGATGTGGATATTTCTATTGTGCTGTGATCTATAACAAACACAGAAAGTACTTATACAATCTATGGCTGCCAAAAATACAATTAAAATAACATATTTTCATGGTCAAAATAGAATTAAGACAACAGTGTAAGGCAACATTAAAAGATTTCTGCATGTATAGCCTGGTAATGAACGGAAGGAGGTGGAAAGAAGCAGATATTACCACCTGATCACAGAGTTCTATGGTGCCATTCAAAATAATCTCAGCAGGCTGGAGAGATGGGCAGAGAGGAACCTCTTGAAATTCAACAAAGGTAATTACAGGATCCTGCATCTGTGGAGGAATAACCTCAGGTATCAGTACAGGCTGCAGGCTGACCTGCTGGAAAGTAGCTCTGCAAAGAAGGGCCTGGGAGTCCTGGTGGACAGTATTATCCTGGCCTGCATTAGGAAGAACATTGCCAGCAGGTCGATGGACCCTCTACTCAGCCCTGGTGAGGCCTCACCTGAGATTCTGTGTGTCCAGTTCTGGGCTCCTCAGTATAAGAGAGATGTGGAGATCCTGGCAAGAGTCCAGTGAAAAGCTGTTAAAATGATTAATGGACTGGAGCACCTCTCATGTGAGGAAAGGCTGAGGTTCCTGGGCCTGTTCCACCTGAAGAGAAGGCCCAGGGGAAATCTGATCAAAGGGTGTAAGTATCTGAAGAGTGGGTGTCTTCTCAGTAGAACCCATTGGTAGGATGAGAGGCAATGGGCACAAACCGAAACACAGGAAATCCCATCTGAACATGAGGAAAAACATTTACTATGGAGATGACTGAGGTACTGGAACACTCTGGAGTCTCCTTCCCTGGAGATATTCAAAAGCTTCCTGGACACAGCCCTTGGTAATGTGCTCTAGAGGACCTCATTCATCACAGAGGTTGGATGAGTAGACCTCCAGAGGATTGTTCTAATCTCAATCATTCTCTGATTCTGTGATTTGCAAGAACTGAAACAGGGTAGCAGCTAAAGACAAAGCGTTTCTTTTGTTGCTTTTTTTCTTGTGGGGAAAGATGTTACCCTTCAGCTGAGTTCAGGGAGTATCTAGTGGCTATCTGGATATATTTCCAATAGCAAATTCTGTTAAACAGTTATATACTCCTTAGGTAAAAGAAGGATGCCCCTTAACACTCGAGATATTTAAAACTAGATTGTAAACTGCAGGGAACAATTCCAGACTTCCAGGGGAGAGCAACATGCGACACCGTACTCGGTTTTCCATCTCTAGTTACACTGGCTCTGTGGCTGAATGTTTCAGGGGACTCAAAACAAGATACCAATCTCTCACATCAAGGGCAATGGAGGTTTATCTGTGGCTTGTTTGTCATTGCTCTGGCAAAAGTGTTATTTCAGTAGAGGTGTACTGACACTGTAACCAGAGGTGAGCTGAGGTCAAAACACAGCAAAAATCCTGTTAAAAAGTTGGCAGAAGGAAAAGGCACATGAATGTACACACCTCAGAATTAGCTTTTAAATATTAGCTAAAGATTGAAGCATGAGATGAGGCTGGGGAATTCTGAAACTGATTACAAGTTATGGCCTGCTTCCTGTTTCCATTGAAGTCAAAGGCAAAACTCCCATTGATCTCATGGGAACAAGTTATACTTTCCCATTCCATTGCTCTGATATTTTAATGGACTTAAACATTTTTTCTTTAAAATATCACACTCATGCTGACAGTTTAAACACCAAATTTCTTGACGTTTGGGTAATTTGAAATAACCCAGATGTGAAAACTCCTACAAACAAGATTTATAAAGGAAACAAAATCTTACCCTTAATGTTGACAACTCTTGCAATACCACTAATATCAATAAAGGCAAGAAAAGTTATTTTTTGCAGCTCCACAGGGACAAAACCATTCAGCTACTCCCGCCTGAAAAATAACTCCCACCAGGACTTCAAAAGATACTGGTCACAACCTTGCATATATGAGGATTCATTAGTACTTCTCAGTAGTTCTCTCTAAGCTATTTTTATGCAAAGCTGTGAGTTCAGAGGTCACACTGTACATCACACATAGCAATGCTGGGGAGCTTTCATAAGCATAGGTATAGTTGAAGTGTTAAATTACATAGTATTACATGACTCTGTAATGACAAGTAAGGAAAGTTTCAAATCTCGGTGTAAAGGAACTTTACAAAGACCTGAGCCCTTTGAGTTGTTAAGCTTCTCTCACCCAAACTTCAGTTTTTCTTTGGATTTTCATTTCATGAAATTCCTGGGCCAAAATAAACCTCTTTCTGGACAAGAAGAGCTGAATACAGCTCTTTCTTGCACTGAATTAACAAAATGCCAGTCAGTCCTGAGCTGGCACCCTTGTGATGAATCTACTCCCATTACTCTTTTTGATGGGCTAAGCTAAAGTCCATATCACTGTTTTTCCTATAATATTCTTTGTTCTCCCTCAAGAATTCAAAATTTCCAATTTGAAATACCTAATTGTTTTCACTTAGAGTTTTGATAATAGTGAATTAGTAACTAAATTCAGGAGTGACTTATCCTTCTGTACTTCTTCCCATGCAAACAAAATGGACCTATCTGGACAGAGAGTCATCTGCATGCCTCCACACTGCCATTATGTTTTTTTTTTTTTTTTTTTCCCATTTAAAGGCTATTAGAAGGGACTTCTGAAAAGACACTAAGCCAGTCCCAGTAATGCCTCAGCCTGGCCCCTCCAGAGCCTTTGAGCGCATGGGGAGATGAAGAGAGGCCTTTTGGTTTTTGTTCCCACCTCTCAGAAATGGCCTTTCTTTCCATGTGTCTTTCACTGGTGCAGAAGGTCACTGGGTGAAGGTAAGGAACAGGGAAGACAAAAGCTGATCTTGGGACAAGAATGCTCTTTTGATCATTCTTTTCTATTTTGCTTCCCTTTTCCTCTTGGGATATCAATGGCCCTAAACTCAGGAAATCCATCTTTCTCTAATCTTTGTGGTAAAGAAAATCTTCCTTTGTGACAGTATCCCAAATATGGTGGTTATGGTTATAATTATTGTACATTAAAAAAAAACAACAACAAAGAATTCTGATCATAAGGTGAAAATATAAGGCAGAGTTTGGAAATAAGCCTTTATTCAGACAGGCATTCCTGGAGCTTTGCCTCCAGGAATCAGGATCTATCAGTTAATCTTTTATGTGCATATTAACACAAGAATTAGAACATTATATACATCAGATAAACGTGTAGACAAATGGCAGGAAATAATCAGCTGGAGGCTTCTCTAAAATGTCTGTTCATAAATTTAAAAAGTCAAATTTTTTAGAACTCTGTAGGAATTAGATAATTAGCTCCCATTGCATTGTAGTGACATTTGGACAAGTAGTTCCCTTAGATCTTTTTAAAAATTGCAGATAGTCATATTAATAGAAAAGAAGGAGACAACAATTAAAGCTGAGTAAATATTTTGGACTAAATGAAATTTTGTTGAAGCAGATGGCTTCCAGAACTGTATCTGTTTCAAGAACATTTCCAGAGACTTGAGGCTTTCAGAGTGATCCAGCAAGCAAACAGGAGAAAGATCAAGATCAGTCCTCACATTTCATTGGTTCAGATGTTTAGATGTCAAAAATGCATGTTCAAACTCTTAATCTGACTCATGCAATAACATAGCCATCTCAGATTGCAAGAGAGAGAAACGAACACGAACACACATAGTGAAGTCAAAAACCTATCTCAAATAAAACTATTTCTGGTTTTGATGAACATTCTTCATCCTTTTGTTTTGTAAACATTTTCAGTAGGTTTGGGATTTTTTCCAAAATAGAATGAAAATTTCAATCCCTGAAAATTCTACAAAACAGGGTTTGTTCCTCCAGGATGTTTTGTATACAATACACATCTACTATTTGTATTACTATGATACTATTCATGTCATACCCTCTTTACTGTGCATAAAATTGTGTTGTTTAGATTTTAGTATATAAACATTCTTCCAGTCTGTAAAAGAAAGGGAAGCATGAAACAGTAGTCACTGCAACTTACTTTAAAATAATTCTGATAGGGGTAGAGTAGGCAGAACTCCACGCATTTAAAGGTATGCAGAGAGTTGCGAGGGCTAAAAAGACATTGTTTCCCATCATTATCTTCTCTCATGAAAGCACATGTTCTTCACACTGGCTGTCTCGGAAGTGTTCAACCGATTTTAGTTGTCTGTGTTGACACCATTTGCTTATAAGCATTCATTCACTGTCCCTTCTGTTAGTGTAATTCAGTTTGATGTGGCAGCTCTAAGTGGCAGAAACCAGGTAACACGCTCAGTCAGTTCCTACCCCACACTTGATTTAGATGTATGTGTTAAAGTAGCAGTTTTTCCAATGTTTCATTCTCTTTCCTTTCCTATCCTTCAGAATAAATTTTGTTTCTTGTTTTGCTTTTGTTTGCTTGTTTTGTTTTTGCCTTTTTGTGTGTGTGTTTTTGATCATTTTTTGCTTATGTATTTATTTATTAATTATTAAGCATTTCCAGTAGCGAAGATAATGAGGTCTTGTGTTTTCCAAATGGGTAGTTCTGCAAAGTATGGGCAATATGTTAAAAGCGATATTATTTTCTATACTCCTGGTTAAACCAGAAGTTGATTCAGATAACTGCAAAGATAAATATGTCTGAACAAATATACTCTTGTGTCATACTATACTTTTTGAGTGCTCCTCCTTCTTTCCTCACATTTTTTTGTCTTTGGATTGTCCTAAAACTCTGGAAACACCCAGGCATGCTGAAATCTTGCTATCCACCATGTTGCAAAGACCTTGAAAGTAATAGAGGCAATAGCTGTTCTGAAAACAGAAGCAGTATAGCTGCCTCAGCCTGTCACTACGATGTGTCTCAGAGATTTTCCTCTATAGAGCTCTGGAGATACACATAGCATCTCTGCGCAGGTTGGATGCAGAAAATTGGATAACTTGTCTCCACTGTACTACTAAGCATAGCCACTACCTTCTTCTCTTCCAACTAATTCCTCTAGTTTATCTCCTTTTAATAACATGAGACAGCAGTGTGTGCACATGAGCCAGCTTGCAGGCTGGAAGTCCAACTGTATGTTGTGCTGCGTCAAAAGAGGGGCTACAAATAGTCAGATCTGAACAAGAAAAGCCTCACAGAATGATAGGGATTTTTTATGTTAAAAATATATTTTAATATCATTTGACATTCCAAAGGCTTTAAATCACGACTGAATATAACACTGAAACCAAGGCTTCAGAAGATGACTGCTCAAGGTTGGGTTTCTACGTTCATAATTGTCTGACATACCACATTTACATGTTTGTGCTTGCTTTCAACAGTCCAAGACTTGGGACCTCACTGGGTCTTTTCTTATGGCTCTTTCTTCCCTAATATCTCCCCATTAAAAAGACATCTGTGAGAAAAGCATAGTATTTATAGTCCTCCAGTCTTAACTCTTGAATAGTTGCAGCTTGCACAGCAGAATGGGAGTTTGGATGCAATCCTTCAAATAAACCGTATTCCAAACTGTCAAGGCCACTGTGACTTATGCACACACAACGTCAGTCTAAAGGATTCTGATCATCCCTAGATTATTTTTAATGTTAAATTTTTTACTATTTTCATGACAGTATTTTTTCCTGCACTTTATGTAGGTCATTTTACTCATCTGTGTGTTTATCATACAGTAAGATCAACCAAATTGTTTTGTGAATTTTGAGCAAGTTCATCACTTTGGCAAAGGTTGTCCTAAGTGCTTTTTTGGCTTGACGTTAGAAGAAGGGCTTAAAATCTGAGCAACTACTGGTGTCCATTCTCTCGGGTAACTGATTTTAGCATCACATTCTTCATATGATTTTATATCACTTGATATTGTTGCTGATGTTTCCTCTCACTTAAACAATGAAGAACAGCCAATACTTTGTTACCCAAAAGAAGCTATAAAAAAACTTTTGAGTTGACATTTTATCATCTTGCAGAAAAATGTTTTTTTATTTATTTTTAAAATATTCAAATGAATAATTCTAATAAGGCATATATATGCATTTTTTCAATGAATACTTCTCAGGTACTTGTTATTTAACTTTTGTCGATTTTTGACTTATTATAGACAAGTATAATCAATCACTCGAACCATACACATTCAAAGATGACTGTGGTTTGCAGAGAGATCTTGGAAATCTTTTCAATTTCTAAAATAATATTTATTTTTAATATCCTGAACAACATTTAGTTTAAGTGGCAGAAATAAAGTGCCTGGGATATACATATTAAAAGAATTAAATTTCAGGCAAAGGTGGTTGGAACAGATGAATGAAAATAGCACAGTGGAATTAAGTGCTGAGAGTTGCAGTAATATGATGCTTGAGACTTTTCCTTCTGTAGACATATCTTGTAAAGTCTACCAAGACCCTGCTTTGAGGTATACAGCTTTGCTTTCAAGACTATGCTCTCAGGACCTTCTAGCCCTAGGTAAAGTCGCTGTCAGACCTAGACTTCTTGCTACGGTTGGCATATGCAAATGGAGGCATAGACAGTACTAAGATGAGAACAAAAGGAAATTGAAATGACTGATGGACCAGTGGACAAAGAATTAAAACAAATTCATCTTTGTTTCACCAATAACAAAAAAAGTACATCCAAGGATCTAAAAAGGAAATAATTAATAAACAGGTTTTTTTAGTCTTCAGAAGAGTCATTTTTAGACAACTGTCTCAAGAAATGTGTAGATATGGCAGTTAGGGGACTGATTTGGTGGGCATGGTGGTGATGGTTTAAAGGTTGGACTAGATGAGCTTAGAGGTATTTTCCAAACTTAATGATTCTATGATGCCATGGTTTTTGTGAGGGGAAAAGGTTCCTGCAGTCATGCTTAATCTGCTGCTTATTCTTCTCTCTGCTGAGCATGTCTCATTTGAGTAGCCTCTGCTTTTTTGCTACACCTTCCAAGGTCCCTTTTACTGCTCACTGGACAAGCCCTAAGCCACCTTGAATACAGATTGTATTCTCAAAGTGACTCCTGTTATTTCAGATTTCTTTTGAAACAAGAACACAGCTGGAAACCACATAAAACTTTGAAAGTCCTGAATACATTAAATATCATAAATATGAGTATATAAATATCATAAATATATCATCACCAGAAGGGCATACTTGTTTGCCTAATAAAAAGCCTGTATGTGTCTGCAATCCAGTGAGGAGAATACTTCCAAGGTTTTGGCAGGTACCTCTGCACTGCTGGCAAGAACCGTGACCAAGATGTTTCACTGGACACATAGAGAATAGCTGAGCCCACCTAGCACTACACCCCAGGAGGTTAGTTGTCATTTCAAGAATCCATACACCTCATAGACCTGCAGTCCCGGAGACACCTCTCTGCAATTCATCGTAAGTACGCCTGTTCTTCGGCAAATCTGATATGAAGAATTTACTCGTAGAAACATCCCGTTCCAACTTCAGAAATTAAGATTTGGCATCTCTGTTCCTCCTCCTCCCACAATCCTACAGAGTTGTGCTCTCCTTTGAGTCACAGGTCTCAATGAAACAGTCCTTCGTAGATGCATTTTTTGAACAAATGTCTGGACAGCATTTTCAATAGCAAAAGGAAATGGGTCAAATATAATAATAAAAGTAGCTAAAATATGAACAGCTGACCATACCAAGAGAAGAAACAGCGGAGAATGACACCTTAACTCTCTGAAAATAAATGCTCATTTTTTGTTATGCTTGGTTTGCTGAAAACAATATATTGGAACTCTAAAATTCTAGCTAAAACAGGAACAAATCCCACATAATTTTTTTCCTACAAGTAGAATAAAAAACTATTTAGTGTCACCTATACTATAACAGAATTAGTGCCCACTTTAATAAACATCCATAATAAAAAGCACATTTTCACATACTTTCCCAGTATCTGTGGTTTTGACGTAGCTGATATAGGTTCATATTTCTACAAAAGTGATAAAATACATGTTATTTTTTCTTCACTATAAGAAATAAGTCACAAAGCTGTCAGTCCTAGGTTATAGAATCATAGAATGGTTTAGGTTGGAAGGGATCTTTAAAGGTCATTTAGCTCCAACTCTTCCGGCCATGGGCTGGGATACCTTCCAATAAACTAGGTTGCCCAAAGCTCCCTCCAACCCAGCCTGGACTACTTCCAGGGATGGAATATTCACAGCTCCTCTGGGCAAAATGTTGCAGTACCTCACCACCATCATAGCGAAGAATTTTTTCCTTATATCTAATCTAAATCTACCCTCTTTTAGTATAAAGCCATTACTCCTCATCCTATCACTACATTCCCTGACAAAGAGCCCCTCTCCTGCTTTCTTGTTGTCCCCCCTTCTCCACGCAGCTATTCTCTATCCACTTGCTACCCAGTCCATACACATATCTTGGACTGCCCTGATCCAGATGCAGGACTTTGCACTTGGCCTTGTTGAACTGCATGTTGTTCACACAAGCCTTCCTCTCAAGACTGTCAAGGTCCCTCTAGATGGTATCTTTTCCCTCCAACATGTAGACCACACCACACCTCTTGGTGTCATCCACAAACTTGCTGAGGGTGCACTTAATTCCACCGTCCATGTTTCTGACAAATATACTGGTGCCAGTACAGAATCCTGAGAGTCAGCACTTGTCATTTGTCTCTAATCTGGATATTGAACTGCTGATTGTAACTCCTTGAGTGCAAACATCCAGCCAATCCCTTATCCGCTGTGTAGGCCATCCATCAACTCCATGTCTCTCCAGTTTAGAGACAAGGGCATCATGTATGACAGTGTCAAATGCTTTGCTCATGTCCAGGTAGATGATCTCAATTGCTTTTTCCTTATCCACCAGCTCTGTAATCCCATTGTAGAAGGCCACCAAATTTGTCAGGCACAATTTTCCCTTTGTAAAGTCCCATTTGCTGTCACCAACTAACTCCCTATTCTGTGTGCCTTAGCATAGTTTCCAGGAAGATCTCCTCCACGATCTTCCTCAACACAGAGGTGAGATTCTCTGGTCTCTGAGTCCTTCTTTCTGACTTTTTTAAAGATGAGGGATATGTTTCCCTTTTACCAGTTGGTGGGAACTTCACTAGACTGACATATCTTCTCAGATACAATGGATAGTGGCTGAGAAACATATGCATATGTGGCCATGCCATAAAAATACTGAACTTCATCTTAGGGATGAAACTTACGTTTTATTGCACAATCAGCATGCTAGGATGCCATGTGGCAGCCTGAGGTTAACAATCCATTTCCATATTCTTTGTGTCTCTAGAGGAGATTAGAGACAAGTCTTCAGGATTTTCTTTGGAAAGTAAAGTGAACATACACACACAAAAGAGCAGTACCTAAGGAGAAACATGTTGTGCATGGATTAAAGGGGTGTGCAATTACATTACGTGCAGAAATATCACCCACTGGTGGGCCTGAGGGATTTCAGATGGGAGTTGGTGTAAGGGGAAAAAGCGTTATATGCAAGCACCTGAGCACACAGGTTTTGAGAAAATGGTAAACAGTAGGTTATTGCCAGACTGCCTTTCATATAAACAAAATTAAGTCAGCATCTGAATTATAAACACTTTTTTAATTCCTCCAGCAGTCATGGACTGGGAGGTTTGGGCCCGAAATTCTCAGTGTAAATTCCCATACGATATAAACTGAACCATGATATTCATGTTGAAAGAGAACTAGATTATTTCTGCCCTGTCAGCAGAGGATGTCATAAGGCGCTTTTTTGACATGGGGGAAGGCTTTGAGTTTTGCCCATGTAGCAGAGCATTCATCTCACATCATACGGGAAATAAATTGAAGCAAGTCTGTCTTAAAGTACCTTCTGCTTACTTTTTTATACTGAAATATTTTTAAAGTTATTATTTAAAAATTTTGTTACTGTGATTCGTTGTCATACACTTTACAATGTCCAAATAACTTGAATGCGAGCTCAGGTGCAAGTTCTGTAACAATATATGCATGACTTCAAACCCAGCCCTCCAATCCTTCCTGAAGACAAGTTTTGGAAGCCCTATGAAGTTTTTCAGCCTGCTGTATGGGAGGAACTGGCTCCAAACCATGACAGCTCAGTGCGGGGAGCCAGACCAAGCCAGGTCAGCCCCTTGTGCAGCCACGCAGAGAATAATTCCAGCCTCATCCCCAGAACCCTTTTTTCAGAGCTGATGCTCTCATTCCCACAAAGTTCTCTGGTATCTGTAAATCAGTGTCTTGCAGGAAAAAGGGTTTGACTCCAAATTCAGCTATACTCCCACTCTCTCTTTGGAAAGTGATACATATTGAGCACTTGAATCACAGGCTGCTCAGAGCATTAGTCCAGGGACTGAGGGGAAGGGTCAGCAAGACAGTTCAGATGTAGCTCAGACTTCCAAGAGACTTGGTGGATGCATGAGAAAGAGGGAGTGCAGGAGTTTATATGCATCTTTGGGCCCTTCAAAGCAAAAATAAAGCCCAGCTGCCTATTCTGGCTTATATCCATGGCTGCCAGCATTTCAAAAATGTTTTGCAAGGGTTATTTCAGTTTTCCCACACTAAGAGAAAAACAAAAAATTTTCACTCTGGATTACTCATTTCATTAAAAAGGACAACTAACAAACAGGTAAATAAAGTATGTGTGTGCATGTGTGCAAGCCTGTGGGAGTGTATGTACAGGAGAAACAAAATGGATATTTGGTCAGTTTGGGTTGGAGCCAGCAGGTGGATTCCCTGCAACTGGGTGGGCTGTTAGGATCATTTGTGTTTTGTCTGCATCCAAAGCAAGCACATAGAGAAAGGAAAATAGATTTTTTCTTTTTTAACTTTTTGCCTTGTAACACAGTTGAAGGGACAACAATGTATCTAAAAAAATGTAACTCGATACCTCTGGGTAACTGAAGTTTTGGGTAGGAGATACTCCCTGAAAATACAGTATTTATAATCGCTGTTTTACCACAATTTTACCAGGCAGTGGAGTTTGAACATCAATGCTGTGTTACACTTGTGACATAAAAATAAACATTCTCTGTTGGAATTATTTCTGGTAAAACCACAGTTACTGTTGAGGTTTGAGAGCTTTTTGATATATTTAAAGTTTTAAATACCAACATTATTCCAGTCCAAAATGTATTTTTTTTTTTTAATTTGGCAAATTTACTGCCGCTAGTAAATGAAGAACTGAGTTTGAGTTCTGCACCTGTCCTGATATATTTTCATGCATACTTTTTGGCTTGGGCAGAAGAAACATACTACAGTGTCTCAGGTTCACTAGCCACATGTAAAATGTGACCAAAACATTAAGCAATGCTCATCTATTCAAGATATACTCTCATCTCTTTAAGGTGATTTAAATATTAGCATATTTTCTCAAATATCAGGTAAGAAAGATATACACCAAATAAGATTAGACAAAGCAACAGTTCTTCCAAACTTTCTGTTTCTGTTGCAATTCTATCCCATACTTTTAATTTTAATAATATTTCCTTTTTGAGTTTATATTACGTACATATTTATACGAGGGGTGCTCCAAAAGTAATGCCTCTTATTTTATAATGGTGATCCACATCATCCAGGGCAGATGGTGGTGGTTGAACCTTCCTGCCAACATTCCATTACATGTTGTTACTGTGTGACACATGGCAGCAGAGGGGCAGTCTGATGGAACAGCCTCTGACATGGAAGTGCATGTGAAGCAAAAGTGTGGAACTGAACATCTTTATGTGGAAAAAATTGCACCCACTGACATTCATCAATGCTTGCTGAACTTTTCTGGAGACCAAGCAGTGGATGTGAGCACAGTGAGGCAGTGGGCAGTGTGTTTCAGCAGTGGCAACAGCAACGTGAATGACAAGCCACGTTCTGGACAGCCATGTGCAGCTGTCACAGCACGAAATGAAGAGTGTCCCGATCAGCTCATCCCCACAGACAGATGGATTACAATGAGGGAACTGAGCACAGAGCTGTATATTGGCTTAAATGTGTTGGAAATGATGGTGTCAGTGTTGGAATATTGCAAAGTTTGTGCCAGGTGGGTCCCACAAATGTGCACACAGGAACAAAAACAACACCATATACATTTGTCAGGAAATACTGAACTAATACAATGCTGAAAGTGACAGTTTCTTGGATTGCATCATCACCAGTGACAAGACGTGGTGTCACCACTAGGAGCCAGAGTCAAAACAGCAGTCCATGGAGTGGCAACATGTGAATTCCACATCAAATAAAAGGTTAAAGATGCTGTCCTCAGCAGGCAAAGTGATGTTCACTGCTTCTTGGGATAGAAAAGGGATTTCTGGATTTCCTGAAACCTGGACAAATCAACTCTGACCATTACATCACAATGCTGACTAAGCTGAAGGCTTGAACTTCCAGAGTCAGGCCAGAAGAGAAGACAACCTTTCTCTTGCAACACGATAACACCAGGCTCCATACAAGTTTGAAGACTGCAGAGCACATTGCCAATCTTGGCTGGACAGTCCTACCACACCCACTGTATAGTCCAGATTTGGCACCTTCTGACTTTCATCTGTTCAGGCTGATGAAAGATGTAGTGCATGGGCAACATTTTCCTAGCAGTGACACCATCATAACATTGGTTCTATTCTGTAAATTTTACAAGCATGACATGCAGGCTCTTGTTCATCACTGGGGAAAATGCACAGCTAATAGTGGTGACTGTGTTGAAAAATAGTGTTTTGTCGCTGAGAAGTTGCTCTACCAAATAGTGTTATTGTGCTTTTCGTACCTGTTGTAGCTTCTATGGACCTAAATAGGAGGCATTACTTTCAGAGCACTCTAGTTTTAAAATAGTATAATATGACAATGACATTCCTATAAAACTTTTAATGCTTTATGAACCTCAGGCTTCCTATAGTACAGACCCTTGTTATAATATATTTAAAAAAAAAAAAAAAAAAAAACTAGATTAATGAAAGAGTATAGTGCACAAAATTAGAAAATACCCTCTTGAAGTAAAGCTGTTTAAAGCTAAGTGAGTGTTATTCATACAATTGCATTTACAGGATAGCAATTAAAATGTTTTCAGAGTTTGGATTCAAGTAACAGAAGCAGCTCAATGCTAATTTCAAAACTTACAGAAACTCAAGAGTAAATATCTGGAAATGCAGATGATATAGTTAGAATTCTAGCTAAAAAATCTATTTCCAGGCACTTCTGCACATGCGCCTTCCAAAGGCATTTTATTCTCAACAGTGCAGAAATAAAGATAGACACTATCTGAAATCTGAGATTATATTTTATCTATATTGCCAGAAGTCTATCTAGTTTTAGCTGTTTTGTGCAGATTTGTTTGTAGATTTCTGACTGCTGCTTGAGCAGGACCTACTTGGAAGGATGCTAGACCTTGAGTTCAGTATGTTTACAATCTCAGGGAGGGCATAAGCGTTGCTGCAGTGCTTTTTCTAGTGAGATCTTCTTTTCTGCAGGACTTTGCATCTTCTTCTTGATCACATTTATATGAAAAATACATCACGTAAATTCCCAGTGTGATCAGGGACACTCATCTTTGCTTGTAGAAATAGCATCTCTGTGTTTGAGGGAATTATCTCTTCCAATCAGAGATTCTGATCAAAGCAAAGACGCAATTTGAATATTTTATACTGATCACATCCAAGGACACCTAAAAATTGTTGCAGAAAATTCCCTAATGTCTTAAAGATGAGACATTATCAGCCAAATGCACAACAGCTCCCTAACTTGGATAGTAGAGTTCAGAGCAATGGAGAATTGCTGGTATGTGATTGGTCTTTCCTGACCAGAAAGTCTGACCTGACACAGGTGGACTCTGATCAGTGTTAAATGGGCCAATTCACCTTGCAGAGACCATTCAGGCTTAAGATAAAGCAAAATGTATTTTTCAGATGACATTATGAAGTCTTTATGGTTTCAACCAATACCAGTAACATGCTTCTTGCTTTTTTTTTAAGCAAAGACAAATATCCTGTGGACAGATAACAATTTCATTAGCTGGTAGTAAACAAAACTGAATATTTTCCAAAAAAATCTTGCCCTTCCATTTGTGTGTACATGCACTAGTTTATTTGTTCAATATGGGATTGTTTTTTACTTTTAATTAATTAGCAAACATATTTTTTAAACACTTGCCATCTGCTCTTAATTAACGAAAACAAACAGTGATTGATAGATAGATACTGTGTCTAGGAACAGTCACAAACTGTCAGCTTACAGGTGTGGTGAAAACTAAGAAAAAAGAAAACAGATTCCCTGATTGGTTGAAAGTTCTTTATACCTATTTGTGTGACTTTAGACTGGACTTGTGACTTGTGACTCCACTGGACTTGTAGGTTTCTTTTAATTTCAAAAGCTGAAAACAGAATTCTTACTTCTCCCCTTATGTAAGTAGACAAACAGCTTCAAAAGCAAAAGTAAACTGAAACCCCTAAAATAAGATTAACACTGTTAAAGAAGAACAATGATTAAAGACAGAGAACTAGGGAAAAGAGTGCAGATGAAACACAGAGCAGTGACAATGGAACAAATGAAGGAAATTTGCTGAAAAGTGGCTGGAGCAACAAAGCACGATAAGTTTGAACGTTTTCTCAAAGATGTTGAAAGCCATCCAGCTTCCATTAACTGGAAAACACCTGTGAGCTCAGAAGAATATATGGAGCCTGAAAAATTGTGCTGCTGCAGTTTACAGAGGAAAAACGAAACCTAACTGGTTAACTGGCTTAGAAAGTCAAAAAAGTATAAAAACCAAACATCAAAGAAATAACCACTTCATACGTTACACAGAAGAGAGAATTTTCATGGCAGTATAATTATAGTGCATACCACATTATATATGAGCCTTATAGCTATACGAAAAGCTATATTGGCTGTGCACCTTCAAAAGAGGCAGAAGAAACTTGCTAGAGAAGAAATTTCAGTGCTCTTCAGCAAAGGAGTGGCTGCAAGTTCTGACCTGGACTCTTGCTCTTCTTGTCACTTGTCATCCATTGAATCAATCAATTCTGCACAGATAAGTGTAAGTCTTCAATTTGTTTCTTCAGTGGTAATAAAACAATTAATGAAAAGTTAAGTAATACCAGTATTTTCAGGAAAGAGAAAAGGAATGTTGTGACAGTCCGCACCCATTAAGTAAGCATCTATTTAGAGTGTACAAAAAATACCACTTTTTTTTAATCAGTTTCAAGGCTTTGAAATATGTTTTTGCTTTGCGCTTCTTTAAAAACAAAACCTTGCAGACACTATTACAGAAACAATTTGTGAAGAACCATTTTAAAACTTTTATCCTTCCAGAAAAGGAAGGCAGACCTAAAGAATTACCCCTGCTAAAAAGTTTTTAAACAAATACATTCCTTTTGTGCATTTTGGATTAAATAGTGTAGTTTTTTTAATTAAAAAAATACTTTTCCTACAGATTTTCTAACCGACTCCTCCTTCCCAAGACCGTCCCACCAACACTTGAGCTAAAATAAAGAGGCACAGCCTCATCTCTGTACTGTGGATTTGGGGAGGATTTTTGTTCATTGGAACCAGACACGGTATTTTATTTAAACTATTTCTGCTTTGCTGAACCCTCTTTGTCATGACATACCAGCAAAGGAAAAAGAGCTATTCTGAGAGGGGCAAGATAAGAAATTTTATTATGTAATTTATAAAAAAAGTATATCTTTAAGTAATTTGACTAGCTTCATCTGTAAGAAATAAATTTTATTCTCTTCCATTGGTACAAAGTTAGTATAAATACAGACTGAATAAATTTAAAGTAAAGGCATAAGTGTAACCGAGAACTTGTTAAAAAGGTATCTTGTACTGACAATTTTAAAAAAATACTTTCAACCTTTTAAAATATTTTAAATTTAAAATCTAATTCCTTATTCCGTGGTTATTCAACACGCTATTGTGGTTGGTTTTAGGTGTTAAAATCTCAAAAGCATTTTCAAAAATCTGAAAATCATCCAAACAATATCACCTTTGAGTTCTTCGAAACGTCCATGAATCCTACCTCACTTCTGCAGAGATTCAAAGTATGTGTTTAACTTCAGAGACAGAGGGACAAAACAGGGCTGAAACTCCATCTGTTTTCCAGCTGGTACACTCCCTCCACAATTTTCTTTTTGCTTATGCCATTAGACCACCTGGATTCTGATGCTTCCAACTGCACACTAGGCTCCTGAAAACAGGACTAAGTCAGAGGGACCAGATATGCCAGTAAAACTCAGTGCTTACACAGTCTGTAAAAAATCAGTGTCCCGGGGAGTAATGTGAAAAACTGAAACAAAAAAAAATTCTGAACATATGCAATAGATGTAGGTGGTAAAACACAGTGCTCCTGAACTATGCAGAAATGTCTGGAGAGTTGTGGGGGATATTCATAATAATTCAAGGCAGCTGTCTGATTAATTTCCCTTTTTTGCAGCTCCCATCATAATTTGAATCTGTTTTCTGCAGGTAGGACAACTCCTTTATGGCAGCTGTGCCCTCCACTTTGGACAGGGAGCTTGTTCCAAATTCAGGTTATGTCACCCAAGGGGATGATATCAGACTATGGCTGGAGTTTGATGGGTTCTGGACAATCAAAGCACACCGATGATACACATTATTCATGCTGGCCCCCACCTAATGTGACTTTTGAGTATCCTATGCATTTTATACCTCAATAGTTCTTCCAGGATGGAGGCCTGTGAAGGCTTAGAACTAAATTGACTGGTGAAACTAGAAGGGAAACAGTTTTACCCGTACACAACTTTGTACAACTGGCTGTCTTTCCACTCCCCTCAAAAGCACCAGGCGCTGATAACAGAAGGCTTCCTGTATCCTGGAGAAACAAGCTGAAGCACTGCAACAATTCCCATTATAAATCCCTTCAGTATACAACTGTCCTGGTTTCAGCCAAGATAGGGTTAATTTCCTTCACTGTGGCTGGTATGATTATGTGTTTTGGATACAGGATGAGAATGATGTTGATAACACACCAACATTTTAGTTGTTGCAAAGCATTGCTCACACTCAGCCAAGGACTTATTTGCTTCCCACACTGCCTTGCCAGTGAGGAACTGAGGGTGCACAAGAAACTGGGGTGGACAGCACCAGGTACTGCTGACCCAGACTGGACAAAGGGATATCCCATGCAAGACAGCACCATGCTGAATGATAAACCTGGGAGAGTTGGCCAGTGGAGCTGCTGGGCTCAGGGACTGGCTGGACATCTGTTGGCAGCTGCTGAGCAATTGCATTTTGCATCCATTGCTTTGTAAATTATCATTATTATTATTGTTTGCCTTCCTTTTCTGTCCTATTAAACTCTCTTTATCTCAACCTATTAGTTTTACCATTTCTGATTCTCTCCCCTATCCCACTGTGAAGGAGAGAATGAATGGCTGTGTGGTGTGAAGCTGCTGGGTTGAACCACAACATCCCTACAAGAAAGCACAGAATATGAACATACATAAACTAATCCAGTTATTGTGTTTCCCGCACATCTCCATTAAGCAGCAGTAAGAGCAGCAAAAAAACAAAAGTTCTAAACAGAAATCCCCTAATGCAATGAAACCAAATCATCATGATAAAATGACAAAGTAGACAAGTAAGGTTAAAAAATAAGCTGATTCTTAATAAGTTTGAGTTCATTCAAAACCATATTCACTACATTTAATAGAAGTCTATTCTGTCAACATTTCTTTCAATGTATTTCAACAATAGCATATTTCCTAAATCTGTCAATTACAAAGGAGAACAATGCAGTTTCATTTAAATCCTAAGACACTTTAATACAATTAATATGATACCTATGAAACATCATTACAACTTGCCAGTTCAGAGCAAATCCCTCTCTTTGAACACCCTGTTGTGATGAGAGCTGCCTGCCAAGAAAGCTCTCAACAGATGGATTGAAGCTCTGAAGAATGTCTATCCTGAGTCAGGTCTTAGAGCTGTCTTTGACACCACTTTCACAGTAAGACTTGTAAATCCTTCAGTAATTTTGGGGAGGGATAAGCAATGTGTCTGCAAATGCACCTGATCAAAATATAAACCATTCCAGCGGTATTTCCTAATCTCCTCTCCTCGTTTCTCAGTAGATAATGAAAGTGTATTTCACTAATGCCTACTTTCTGCTTTAAAGGGTCAGATACATTGCCTTCAAACAATGCAGTGTAGCAATGAAATATCTGCATAAACAAGAGGTTATATCAGGCGTTGCACAGATACATATGAAAGCAAATTAACAGTATGCCGTTTGTAGGGACTGATTTTGTTTGTCTATCTTACAGCAATGGCTCTCAGCCCTTTCATGCCTTTTAAGCTCACAGGCTTTTGGCTTTGTTTTGGGGTCTTTTTTTTTTGGGGGGGAGGGAGTTGTTGTTTTGGTTTGGTTTTCAAATTGGGTAATTTCACTGTAAGGAAAAGGCTTTTAGAGTCATGGAACAAATTTTATCATTAGAAATTGTATTGATTGATACCTTTGAGCATTAAAACCAAACCTCTGTACAGAAGATAAGATTGCAGGAATACAGCAATAATTGCTAATGCAACATAAGTTTTTTCCCGAACTCTTAACTGACCCAAGTGTGGTTCTGGACAAGCATTAAAGGCTTATCTAAGCAATGAGATCCCCTCTGGGCCTGCAAAATTGAGCTGGCAATCTTGGGAATCCTCTATCTCGTAACATTTGCAGTACTTCCAGCTCCAAGACTGATAAACCACAACAAGGGCTTTCTTTGTAATGTAAGCTATTTATTTCTTCATATGATTCTAATGGCAAAAGGAAGGACAATGCACATAGAACAGAAAAATGTTTGGAAGGGTGAGATACTTCAAGATAACACTTTTAAACTGTTATTTTTCACTAGCAAAGCTGGTGGTAGAACACAACAAAATATATTTGCCTTAAGTTATTTTGTAAAAAAGTGAGGAGTTTTGTTAAAATGCATAACTTTTGATGGTATTTGATAAAGCTTTCTGAAAGCCAAAGTACTCAATTTTTTTTCTAATCATATTAGAGAGAAAATAAAGAAAACATATATTTGATGAAAGAGTGCTTATTCTGACTAAACTCCCTTATTTTCCCTACAAACCATTGAAAGAGTTTTGTCTAAATTCAGGTAAACAAAATCAAATTATGAACATTTAGTGGAAAATGGAGCTAATTTTATTTTTTAAGTTGATACATTTTGATATGTAGAACTACTAAAACTCTACAAAATATTTAGGACTATAGTGTTATAAAGATTTAGAGCAAGAGATAACTTGGCACCCAACAAGTTATTATTCAATGTGACTATGCAAAAATACATTAACTTAGTTGTGTGTTTGAACTTTTCCAGACTGTTGTCCGAGACAGAAAGCTTTAACACAAAAGAATGAATCTTCCTGTGCAAAAACATATAAACATCAATTTAATATAAATATTGTTTGTCTGGAAAAAAGAGCAATAAAATTTTGCCAAGAGATTCTATTTTCTCATCTTCCAGAATGTAAACCTCATATGGATAAGGCAAATTTCTGACAGCCTTGAATATGAATTCAAATTCACTTGGGTTCTGTCATCTACCAAAAAGTATATTCCATGATTTCTTGTACAGGTTATTCACAAGTGAAATGCAAAACGAATCCCAGGGGTTCATTCATACAGGCAAAGATTTTGCATTTATAAGGCTCATCGGAATGCTGGTGATCCAGAAATGTGCTTAAAAATCTGATGAGAGTGGATGGATTTTTCTTTTGAGTATCCCAATATTCGCTTGGTTCTCATGTAACCTCAGAATGTTTCATGTAAGATTTTTTGGAAAATCGTACTCTTTGATACGGAAGAATAAAGACAATTATAATTTTTGGTTAATATTCAAACCTATAAGTTGGTCTGTCCACTCCTAACTCAGCTGAAAAATAATGGTATTTCTTCCATAGGTGCTTAACATAGAGAACAATAGCAGTTATATTTTCTAAAAGATAATTGCTAAAAAAAAAAGATTCTGGAACTCAAGTATTTATCTAAATAGTATTTTTGTCCTAATTCATCTAGCATGTCACTGGCACTCTTAGTTAAATTACTTATTCTTGCTCTCAGTCACAATAAGTTGTAGACCTTAATTAATTTTGAATGTTTTATATTTATCATTCATTTGGAATGAAACGGCATTTTCTATCAGATATTATGCTTTGGAAGTCATATATTATTTTGACTCTTATAAAGCTTATTACCATTTTCAAATATTCATTTGTTCTTGAATCAGTTAAAACCTTGAGTAAACATCAACCTAAAATTTTTCCTCAAAACAAATTTTGTTAGGGTTTTGGATGCTATTTCAAAGATAACTCTATGTATACTTCCTGTGTAGGGGAACAGGATGCAGTCAAAAACTAGGTAATGTTACATGTCAGCAAAAGAAATTGTGCAATACTAATCTATACTTTAACGTCAAACTTGTTAAAACAAGTGTCATAAAAATGTAATCTTCAAGTGATAGGAAAAATATTCCATTTTGCCTTTTGTAATTTCAAATTTTTAATTCTTTAAAACTTTTTGTCTGTCCATCTTATTTTCCGATCTGAACTCACTGAAAATGAATTATGGCTCCCTGAAAATGAATTATGGGAAACACAGTATATATATATATATGTATATATATATATAAAGCAACATTATTTTATTAAAGTGATTTCCCTTGGCTCAGAATTTAACTTACTAGCTCTCAAAGATACTAACATTCTTTCTGTCAAAAGTGTCTCTATAGGCAATATAGGCACGGTCAAAATCTAATGAGACCTTGAGATCTGAGACCACTTAATACTTTTAGAAGCAATGCACAAAAGCACTAAAGAAGTGAGAGAAAGCCTGTGCTCCTGCCCTGCTACTTTAAAGAACCGGCCGATGAAGATATTCTATAGATATCTAACAAGTACCAGCAGAAGACACTCTCTTTCAATTGCAATAACTCAAAGCCTCAAAAGGGTGCTGAATTCCTAACACAAACAGCACAAATATAGATCTGATTTTAAAATTAAAGTGCTGTTTCATACCAAGAATTTGTAACATTAACAGACACTACATATGGTTGTTGCCTTTCAAGTAGCTTTAGTATATCAAAGTCAGATAGTGCTGTGACAGTGATAGTCCATTTTTATCCCATAGAACAACCAAGATATGTGGGAAAGCAGAGAATCTTACACATCTTTTTACCTCATCAGTGTATGCTCTGTGGATGTGGCTGATTCGAAGCACCAAAAACTGAAAATTTTTAGTCTGTTTTACTTGTATATCTTCTCCTTATGGCATAGGAAAGACAGAATTGTAATACTTTCTGAAACTTCTGCTTCTGCATATTTTTTCTACATTCAGGCAACTTTACTATAGATAAATGTTTGATTATTTTTCTTTTTAAATATCTCAATTATGTAGAAAGGAGAGAAAATTTATCTTGACATAATAGGTGCAAAAATCAGTGAAAGGACAATTATCACACTTGTAACTGTGTTTGACAACACGTTAATATGAGTGTCATGCAAGTCCTTAGATCCTATGGTGAGATGTAAATGTATAAAACATAACTATCTGGAAAGAAAAAAAATACAACACAAAAAAAAACATAAACAAAAAAAATTCAGTGTTCTTTTGCCTCATATCAAATAAAATTGTAACCCCAATTAACATATAAGCCTAAGCACCAAGTCTTCATTACATCAGATTCAGTGTGATTTTGGGGGATTAAATCATGTTTTGAAAATTGAGTATAAATTCTGTCCTAGATTAGGCTTGTTTTACTCTGCATTTCAGAGAGTTGAGCCTCTGAAGATGAAAATTTACAGGACATCTGAAAGATCTTAACAATTGTCAAATAAGAAAATAAGGACAAAGCATATTTAATAAATAATGATCTTTCAGTACAATAACTAACGTTATGGAAAATACCAGTAAGAGTGTATTTCCTTGTTTTGCTGAACAACAGGGTGAAAACATCAGTGCATTTAAGTTCTTTGTTTGATTCTCCACTACTACCTGTCCACTATATATGAGCTCTAGCAATGATTTTCAAATTTTAAAACATACGTCTACGTTCTACAAGTTCACAGGAATATTTTTAAAAGTTGGAAGAAATTCTATTTTCTGGGTCATTGACTCCTGTTCTCTCTAACCACAGGCAATTACAATTTGTAATCTCCTAAAATATTTCTTCTAGCTCTGTCTTGAAAGTAGCTATTTTTCTTCTGTCCATTGTTGCTGTGAGAGTTGTTACAAGACCTCACTGCTCTAATGTTTAAGGACAGTTTTCTAATTTTCATTCCAAATTTATACTAATTTTTATTTAATGCCAGAATTCTTCTTTTATTTAAATAGCACATTGGGTTTCTAGACACAAATTATATTCCCTCTCAACCCGTCACTTCAACCGTAGGGACATTCTTCCTGAAAGATGCCTCATTCTTGTACCTACTGAGAATGACAGTTTTGTGACATGAGTAAGTAGGAAACTTCTACCTCCCTGTATCAGATCAATAACAGATATTCAACATAGTTAATCCCAAGTCAGTCCATGAAGAGCTCAACCAAAACTCCCATTTAAGCATGATACTTTGCAGTCTCCTTTGCCCCTTGCCAAGTCAGAAGATGCAGTATTCATTTTGTACTATTGCTCATTTTCCTTTATTTAAATGATTTTAAATTACTTATGTTATCCCATTTTCTGAAGTTTGACATGAGAAATTACCGATTAAATTGCAAAAGATGAAAATTATTGTAAAATATCACCCTTCAAATCACTTTTCCAGAAACAAATTAGAGAAATACACCAAGAAACAGAGACTATTTAGGGGTTATATTCAGCAACGACCAGAAGCAGAAGTGTGAGAAATCTTAAAATAATCAGCCTCCTTCAAGACTCTCAGTCCAACGCCATAGGCTCCAGTGGATCAGATAAACATCTGAACTTTTAGACATTTGTCCGTAGCTTAACCAAATTCCAATTCTTCTGGGGTCACCCATCACTACGTATTTCCTTATTTTATGTTTGCCAGACCCTTATAACCTCAAATTTTCAGAGGTCCATAGAATTTAATTGTTTAAATCCCCAAAAATCCAAAGGTTGGGTGATTAAATTCCACTTAATTCTGAAAAGTTAGAGTTCGCTAATACTTAATGTATAACTCTGTCTGAAATATGTCATTAACATACAGAATTCATACAACCGTGGAAACTTTAGTATCCCCTTAAGGTGAAACTGCTCCAGTGTATGCATGTGTCATTTATTTCTGTTCATGAGTGTATATTTAAAAACAAAACAAAAACACATTTCCATTTGTCAACATTCATGACCATTAGAAAGTATCGTTTTTTTTAATGTCAAAAACTATACTATGTCATTTTCCTTAATATAATATCTTCTTTAATAATATAAAATTAAAAATTGCCTGTATTTATTTTTGTTGTATTGCTTTGCTGTCTTTAGAGATTAATAATTGCATTACTGCAAATCTATGTCATACTCTCATGTTTGAAACAATTGTTTGTTCATTTTTCAAATTCAAAGACAACTGTGCCTATACGCATTCAAACAACTAGTAAAGAAAGCATTCATAAAAAATATTTTTGCATCTGAACACTTGAAGTTAGGAATAGAAAATCCTAATAAAGGGTCTTACTTCTTTTTCAGAACCCTGACAATTTGCTTAACATTAATTAACATTAGCATGCCTTCCTACAGCTTAGGGGCTGACCTGATGGAGAAGAACCAGGGTGTCCCTGTGGACAATATGTTGGCTATGAGCCTTCAGTGTGTTCTTGTGGCTGAGAAGGTGTCCTGGGGCGTCTTAAAAAAAGGGTGGCCAGCAGAGTAGGGGAGGTGATCCTCCCCCTCTACCCAGCCTTGTGAGGTCACATCTGGAGTACCATGTCCAGTTCTGGGATCCACAGTTCAAAATAGGGAACTTCAAGGGAGAGTCCAGGGGAGGGCCACAAAGATGATGAGGGGCCTGGAGCAACTCTGGTATGAGAAAATGCTGAGAGATCTGGGGCTGTTCAGCCTGGAGAAGACTGAGAGGGCAGTCTTTTTTAAAGACTAATTAAAAACCAAATAATTTCAGAAATGCCTATAAAGTCTGGCTTATGGACATGTACAGAAATTCGAATATTGAATGACAGATTAAATTGTGTTATCTAAACATAATGTGGTAAGAATATCAGGATTCCTCAAAGTTCCCTAACAGTGTTTTTGGTCTTTTTTGTTTTTAGTCCTTAATGGTTTGAGAGCTGCCCTGAGAAAAATTTGGGGGTATCAGTTGATGAAAGATTCAACATGAGCTGGCAATGTGTGCTTGCAGCCTAAAAGGCCAACAGTATTCTGGGCTGCATCAAGAGAATTGAGGCCAGTAGGTCGAGGGAGGTGATTCTGCCTCTCTACTCTGCCCTCATAAGACCCTACTTGGAGTACTGCATCTGCCTGAAAAACAATACAGCAAGCTGCAAGTAGTCTAGGAAACTCCTGGTGTCCACTAAAAACAACTTTTTGGGTCATGTATTGGACAAAGCCATTAGAGGTGCAGTGCTGCTGAACATGTTCACCAGAGCAGAAGAGATCGTAGAAGAAGACTGGAGGCAGCCTGGGCTGCAGTGACCATGCCGTGGCTGAGTTTGTGATCTCAAGAAATGTGGGCCTGACGAAGAGTGGAGTCAGGAGCCTGAACTTCAGGAGAGAGAACTTCAGGCTGCTTACGGAATTGTTGGATGAGATCCTGAGAAAGTGTCCATAGGGAGAAAGGAACAGAACAGAGCTGGCAGCACTTTCAGAATGCCTTTCTGAGAGCACATGCGCTCTCCATGCCCCAGAACAAGAAATCAAGCAGATGAGGAAAGAAAGCAGCATGTCTGAGCTAGGATCTACTGATCAGGCTGAGAGAAAAAAAAAGGAAAAGTATAAGCAGAGGAAGTGGGGATGAGTGGGCTGGGAAGAATATAAGGATGATGTCCTGATGCACAGGGATGGAGTCTGGAAAGTCAAGGTGCAGACAGAACTGAACGTGTTGAGGGATGTGTAAAACAACCAGAAGGGATTCTTTAGATACATTGGGCAGAAGAGACAGGCAAAGGAGAGTGTACCCCCTCTGATAAATGAAAAGGGAGAACCATCCTTCTCAGACATGGAGAAGGCTGTGGTACTTAACAAGTTCTTTGCCTTGGTCTTTATGGCCAGTCAGGCTTCTCATGCTTCTTGTGTCCCTGAACTTCGAAGCAGGGGTGAGGGGAGCAAAATCCCTCCTATTGTAAGAGCGGAGAAAGACTGAGACCACCTCATGAGGTTGAGTGTGTAAAAGTCTATGGGGCCAGATGACATGCTGATGTAGCTGGACACATTCAAAAAGTTGGCACATGAGAATCTAATGAGCTTTAACAAGGCTTAGTGCAAGGTGTTGCATTTGGGTCGAGGCAATTCCAGATATGAGCACAGACTGGGAGAAGAATTCATTGAGAGCAGCCCTTCGGAGAAGGACTTGGGTGTCCTGATGGGCAAAAGGTTGGACATGAGCTTGCAGTGTGCTCTTGCAGCCCAGAAGGCAAACAGCATCCTGGGCTGCATCTAAAGAGAAGCAGCCAGCAGGGAGAGGGAGGTAATTGTCCCCCTCTACTCTCCCCTTGTGAGGCCCCATCTGGAGTACTGTGACCAGTCCTGGGGCCCCCTGTAGAGGAAAGATGCAGAGCTGCTGGAGCAGGTACAGAGAAGGGTCACAAAGATCATCAAAGGGCTGGAGCACCTCTCCTATGAAGAAAGGTTGAGGGAACTGGGCTTGTTTAGCTTGGAGAAGAGAAGGCTCCAGGGAGACCTCATTGCGGCCTTCTACTATTTGAAGGGAGCTTAAAAGCAGGAGGGGGACTGACTTTTTACACAGTCTGATAGTCATATGACAAGGGGGAATGTCTTTAAACTTTAAGAGGGGAGATATTGGTGAGATGTTAGGAAGATATTTTTTACTCAGAGGGTGGTGAGGTGCTGGAACAAGTTGCCCAGAGATGTTGTGGATGCCCGATCTCTGGTGGCATTCAAGGCCAGGCTGGATGGGATCCTGGGCAGACTGACCTTGTGGTTGGCATCCCTGTCTATGGCAGGGGGCTTGGAACTAGCTGATCTTTAAGATCCCCTCCAAGCTACGCCATTTTATGATTCTATGAATCTAATATATGATTGAGTATGTAAAATGGAAAGAACTTAACCCCTTAGGATCAAAAATAACATCTCCAGAGTATTTGGCATAAAGTTATTCCAGAATAAAGCACATTCTTTCAAGAGAGCATTTTATCTTTGAAGGCAGCAACAGATTTAGTAAATATTCTAGCTCTATTCGCTCAACAATTGCAGTGTGACAATGACAATGTTTAAATTTTCCTTGATTAGAATGATGTGTTACTTTTACCACAAAGTTTAGTTGCCTTTTATGCTTATGGTGAAAGACAAAATGTTAGTTTGACATTCAGCGTTTATCTCAATTTGATGGCAAAGCAGCACCGGTCTGACACTGCAATGTGGTATTTGTCCTAATATGACTATTTTTCATTTTACAGTACATCTGTTTGCCAAATCATTATTCCGATTGGCAAATTAAAAACATTAAATAGCCCTGAGCCTTTCTTTTCATTTGAATTCCCCAAACTCCATTAAAAGGCAGTACTGACATCCTTAACACATTATAACAAAACTGTGTCATGGCAACAAGAAGCAGTACATTTGTTTTGTGTTTGAAATTTGCCATGGTCATTCCTACAATGGTATCCAGTTAAGTTTTTGGCTCTCTTCTGTTGAATACCCCTTCTAGGCTTCAGTTTTCTTACTGGAGTTAACCACAAGTTCTGTACTGAGGTTACCAAGACATAAAAAATTAGATTCATTCTAAATGGATGTTTAAATTGGATAACAGGCAAAATCTCAGTCTGCGTGAGACAACAGAATGATAAATGATTGTGCTCTAAAGTGGGAAGCTCTCCAGCTTATATACCTCCTAAAATCCCACTAAAGACTGTGAGCACATTAAAGACATTACTGAAGTTGTAGTTGTAGATATTATTTATCAATTTTTGTCAAAAATGTTAATGAAACAAGTATAGAGAAAGAAGATAGAACATCAGGTAGTGCTGATATATTTATAAACCTTAAATAATCTCTTCAGAATTGAATTTGAGCACAAGATAAATAATTTTACAAGGTATTGATATGAAAGGAAATTGAAATGATGCAATTTACTGATCAGTTTTCTTATTATTTGGAAATATTTGGCCAAAGTATGACATATGTGACTGTGAATGTAGTTAAGATTTTGATCCCCCAAAGCTTCATCTATTTATGTTGAAATGATGGACATTTTTCCACTGAAATTCTGTGCGGGTGGATTCAGCGGGTAGGGGGCAGTGTAAAATCCCTATATGAACAATAGAAATTGTTGCCAGAAAGAAGATGACAGTTACTATATTTGTGCATTATCCTGCAGTTGTGTTTCTACTAAGCCCACTATTACTTCCAAAAACTGAACAAAAGAATCTCTAAAGATAATGTTTAGCTCCAGTGTAGAAATTACAAGACCAGTTCCCAATGCCTCTCCTTATGTTGAGTCATATTTAACTACTCCAAGAGGAGCTCCACTGATTTTTGTGGGATTGTTTCTACTGAATAACTGCTGGGGTAGAAAAATTGGAATCTGCTTGTAATGTGTGAATGGTCTATATCACAGAGCTTCCATAATCTCTATATAAACACACTGTAAATAGTTTACACACACTAAGGTGAAAGAACCATCATGCTATATGCAGGTCCAACTTGCAGTACTTGTTACCTTAGTAAAGAGTGGTGGAATTGTCCTGCAGCAAACACTGGGAGTTGAAAAAAAGGTCAACAACAGTTATAAAATAAAGCTCTACCATATGGTGTGTTATCGTTTTCATATGCTATGAAGTATGGACAGACAATAGAGTGAGTTTCAGAACAAACCTGAACCTTCTAAAACTAAGCTGAGCCCAAATCATGTCAATCATTAAAAGCAGAGTCAGCTATTATAAATATATTTTATTATCTTTTCAGGTATTAGCTCATATTCTTCATCCAGAAACAGTAACAAACTGTGTGAACAGAAGGTTCTTATCATATTATTCGTTCAAATAAAATTTTACAACGTATCTAGTCCTACATACAAAAACAACTTAGATTTGCAATACTTAAAACACTCAACACAGAAACTTATCCTCCTCTAAATCAAGTTTAAAGTATGCATCATGACATGCATAATCCCACACTACCCCATTCCAGGTGACATTTCTCAGGTGCATGCCAGAATCACAGAATATTCCAATGCTATCACCTGCACAGCACAGAAGTGCTACTTGTATTCAGACAGGCTCTCTTTTGTTCCAGTTTGTGCCCATTGCAACTTGTCCTGGCACTGGGCACTACTGAAAAGAGCCTGGCTCCATCCTCTTAGCACCTTCCTTTCAGGTATTTATGGACATTGATCTCCTCTGAGCCTCCTCTTCTTCAGGCTGAAGAGTTCCAGCTCTCTCAGCCTTTCCTCATAGGAAAGATGCTCCAGGCCCTTCATCACCTTTGAAGCCCTTTTTTAGATTCTCTCCCATTGCCCCATGTTTCTCATCTGAAGAGTCCAGCACTGGACACAGCACTCCAGATGTGGCCTCACCATTGCTGAGTACCTCCCCGAACCTGCTGACAATACTTTGCCTAATGCGTCCCACTAGCCTTCTTTATAGCAAATGCACTCTGCTGGCTCATGCTCAACTTGGTGTCAACCAGGAGGACCTCCCTTCTGCCAAGCTACTTTCCAGCCAGTTGGTCCCTAAAGATGTAGTTGCTAAAATCTTGTTTTTCCTTCCAATTTGAAGAACCCAGAAATGCAAAGAAGATTGTCAGCTGTAAAAAAAAAAAACAAAACAAAAAAAAAAAAACAAAAAAAACCTAGTAAACTGTTTGTGAACTGTTGGTGGAAAATCTGAAAGGAACAAGTGTCTGGGACTCCAGTTGTACACCATGATAGATTGAAGCTCAATGGGCAAGTGACAGCCATTGGAAGAAGATGCCTAAATAAACACCAGCTCAACTGTATAACTCTGCAAAATTTCACATGTATGTTTGAAGCATATCTAAAGGAGTTATTTTAGTAAGCCACCTTAAAATCCTTTGGGCAGTCTAATAATCCTGGGCAAAAATGACGAATTTCTATATTTAGATAGAAAAATAAACATATGTTTTCATAAATCTGCAAAGATTGTGCAGAACAGCTATGAGGGACAGCCATATTTAGCTAGGGATGACCCAGCCCTATGGAAGTGAAATCTGCAATGGCAAGTCATCTAGGTGGACCACAGGGAAATAGCATGGAATTAAAGAATATGGAAAATCTTATTCCTGACAAGAGCTCTTTTGTGCACTTCAGCTTAGTTCGCTTTGGGAAGGAGTTTGTTTAGGCTTGTCCACATGGAGAATTCACATTATTTTGCAACAGCTTTCCTTGGCAACAGTTCAGATCAATTCAAACAGCCGGTACTGATGTGACAGACAATGCAAGCTCTGTCAAAAGAGAGAGAGAAAGGGATCCTTATAGGGACCTCTCAGAAATAGCAATGGTCCATTGGTTTCTAAAGAATTATCTCATACTCACTTCACTGGCCATGAGCTTACCACAAGAGAGATTCCTTTTTTGTTTCTCAGAAAATTCAGAACAGACAAGCAGATCTACGAAGATAAAGTTAAGGACAGATCTGACTCAAGTGTCCTCATCCAGCTGAGATGAAAAAAAGTCTACTGTGTTTTTCAGGCTATCTCTGCTGTATGATTCCAGTTTGTATTAGAAGCCAAAGAGCCAGAGAAGCAAAGGCAAACTGCTTCTGGCCTAATCAAAAGCCCCAGAAGATTAACTGTTGTTGCAAGGCTATTAGCATGATTTCTCCAAATGGAACAGGCCAATCAAGCTTCCAACACTCAAAAAAATTGGAATTTTATCTAAATCACTTTCCGTAAAAGTTTAAAGTCCTCTCTGTCTGCTTTAATGATGAATTTAAGAAATTTAGCAGAAAAAATTAACTACTACTATCTTTTCCAGTCTGAATTTATTCAGAGGTCACTGCTAGATAATAACTTACTTACACTCTGTGCTAATATTAATGTTTTTTTACTTTTACTAAAATATCCATTGTTCAGTATCCAATTTTCCTCTTAAAGATCTGAATTTAGTGCTGAAATTGACTCAGACAAGTTGTGCTAACTTACAAATTGTAAGGTGAAAAGAAACTGAATATAAAATTGCAAATAAAGACAAAATAATAAAAATTGCTAGCTTTCATTGTCACAAATGCAAACAGATATTGAGTTCTGGCACTTTACAAAGAACTTTGTTGCTACTCTGGTGCAGACATACAGGGGATATATAGGGAGAGAAAGAGAGTTTTTGTACAGTGGAGGCAAAACTTCAATGGAATTAAATACCTAGAGTGAAACCATAACATTGCAACGAGATGAGATTTAGCCTTTATCTTTATTACTGTTTCCGCTCTTCCTGATCACTGATAGACATGAAAACATTTTCATAATGAAAATATATCTCATTGGCCCCTTCTGCATGAACCAGTTTGGTTTTACTTTGGGAGCTCATTACACAGCCTCATTCCTTTGTTCAAATGTACTGCAGGCTTCACATACAGTCCATTGCATTTTGTAGCTATACTAGCAGAATACAAACGTGTTACAGAGTTGTACACGAATGTTCAATCCCTGTCTTAATAGGGTCTTAGTCTGCTCCTAGTTTTGAAAAATTAAAGCCACCAAAAACTGAAGAAGAAACAATTCAGTTTTGCATAGCCAAGTCTCTGCACTCCTTCCTCACTCACCACTTGAGTGCAGTGATTTATGACACCTTATTCTCTTCCCATATTCAGGGAAGTCACAGGAGGACCTTTCAGCTGCAAAGCTGTCTCCTCTGACAATACTCTTATGTATTGTTCCTATGACATAGCTCATCTCTCCTTTACCAGAGATGCACTAGCAATTATCAAATGCAAAAATATACTAAGGTGAAAATTCAGCTACACAGTTATGTACAGATCCACTACTTTGAAGTACAAGTAATTTAATTTTATCACAATGTTAAAAAATTATCTTTGATCTAAAATTGAAAATGTATTTCATTAATATTATCAAACAACCTCAAACAAAAATCTCTGTACATACAGAATTCTATCATAAACTTAATCTCACTAAGTTACCTGTATATGCTTATTCTCAAGGAGCAGAAATTGAGAATAATATGCTCAAATCATTATTCTGAACTGAAAAACACTTAAAATGGTTTCTCTTTGTAAAATTATTTTGTAAAAGAAAATGTTGTGACATTGAAATTAAGATAAGAAGTTTTATACACAGATTGGAACTTTTTTCAAAAGTAATAGATCAGTTTGCATTTCCCATTGTTCTAAGTCTTCCTATGTAGACAGCAAACATCCATTTCTATCAGAACTTTAATATCTCCCTTAAGCGTCCATTCAGGGAAAAAAAAATAATTATGAAAAGTCAAAAAGATTAACATAGAATTTCATCAGATTTCCACAACTGGACAATATTTTGGACATTTGGTGTCACAACAACCTACATGAATTGTGTATGATGATAAATATTTAGAAAATACTCGCAGTAAGTGAACTTAACAAGCATGAATTCAGCAACCATTTAAGTGAGATGACAAATGGCTTCATCTTATAGTGATATCTGCAGGATTGTGGACTGATCTGGCTTTAGAACTAAACGGAATTGATTAGTGCTTGGAAGACATGACCAAAAAAATCTTAAATCCACATACTATCCATGAGGTTCCATAAACTGTATTTTGTCATGAAATGCACACAAGACTATCAGGGGTTGGAATCATATATGATGAGACAGAACAGATGGAGGTGTGCAGAAGAGCAAACTGTAAAGCCTCTTTATAAAATTCTTCCTCACTACTGCTCCTTCTTATATATGGTTAGTTACACAGACATGAGATTCATATCATCCTTAAGATTCCATGAGGTTTTTTTAAAGTGATTAGTGTTTTGAGAGTGATATATCTGTTAAGTATGTCATTAGTGAAGAATCTGAAGGATTTTTAAAATTTCAGTGTCATGGCTTTCTGCATGCTTTTGCATATGAAACAGTACCAATAGTCCTTTTTATCAAATAGTCATATTGTAAATCACCATTAGAACAGGGAGACATTAAAAATTATCTATCACCTGACTTGGAGAAACTCACCGATATTTATATCATTCCTAGTAGGTGTTTGCATGAACTGACCTTGCACATGTCCAGTAGAAGACTCCAGGTGCTGAACCCTAAAAGTCCTCTGCCGGAATTGAATCTTTCTATTAGTCCAGCTCTTGTGACTAAGGAATACAAAGTTGATCACCATTCTTTTTGCAGCCTTTTCTGTACTGGGAGACTCATGTGCCTCTTCCTCAATAGTCTGCTTCTTAGATGAAACAAACCCAACTCTTTCAACGTTTCCTAGAAGTTCATGTTTTCAAACCTTCGTTTCATTCTCTTTTCTATTCATTCCAGCAGATCTATACTTCCAAAAATATGACATGCAGTTGGATATAGATCTAGGTAAAACCTCACAAATACTGAAAAAAACTTACTAGTTACTCCACACACAAATGTAAGACTCAGTCTTCATCCAGGAATGAGACTTGCTCAGTTCTTTTTTCCACCTCACAAATGTATATTATGTTTAGTTTGCCATACATTTGAATAAGCAACCAAATTTCTGCCATTAAAAAATGAGAAATAACTTGATAGAGATCATGTTTTTCTTTACAGATACATCACATTTTTTTTCTCAATTACTATGTTGATTTCAGACTGTATCTTCAACAATTAACAGTCATTTTGAATGGTCATAAGGAATGGCTTTATGTTTAAGTCTTGTTTGACTTTAGTGTTATCCTTCCATAAAAAAGATTAATTGGCCCATGAAAAGCCATTAGTGTCTCCTACAATAAATAATGGCTTTTATTTCTACTCCTGGGAGTTTGCAAAAGCTATGTTCCCTCTCTTCTTCAAAGTAATAATTGACAGCAAGGCTGAGGTAATAAAGTCACCAAACCCAAGCCACCTCACCTACACTGTTAGCTCAAATGACTTCAAAAAAGTTATTGGCCCAATATGCTTGAATGGAATTTTTCCCCTGTGGCATACAGGCCATTTTTATAACCACTCAATTGATATATGTTTTTCTGTTAAGATTAAACTTCATTTCTCAATTCAATTACAGTCAAAATATAAAAACTCAGGAAACCATATTCTGTATACTACCATCATCTGTCCTGTGCTTGGCAAAAGACAGAGATAAAAGGAATTAAGCACTGAACTGAGAAACAAGCTAAAGTATTTTCATAGACTAGATTCAGGATGTTTTATTTTGGTAATGATGAAAACTGAAATGATTTCTTGCATATAAACACTAACTGATTCCTCCTAGGTTTCTCCGTGGCTATATGTTCTGCAGAATACATCCTAAAAACATACAAACCTCTGAAACAGTTTTCTCTTTTTGCTCAAGAAAGTTTTTAAACTTCTCACCACTACATTCCTGGGATAGCTGTACTAGGATACCCACTTATTTATCTGGCTCCTTTAAAGGAAAGAGTAGGGGGAGTAGGACTAGAATTTTGCATGACTTGGAGGAAGGAGAGCATTGTCAAGCAATTAACACTGAATATTTTGTTTGTCTGGTTTCTTGATCAAATTCCCTTAATTGCATTACACAATCCCATTGTGCCTTAAATGTTACACATCTGGAATATAGCATAATGGTTTATTGGATTGATATCCCTTATTACTTTAAAATAAAGTACTGTAGGAAACCCCATTTTTTTGTTTGAACTGGTCTGCAAAGAATTCATAGTGGGTGGGAATGAGGGGATTTGTTCTTACAATGATATTATATGTAGTAATTAAAATACCCCATTTGTTTCACAGAGAGTGACTGACAGGAATACAGCATCACTTTGATTATTTACAGAACCATCATTTCAGAACAATTTACTTAAGTAAGAAGATTTGGCAGACTTGTATCCCCTGGAAACATACAAAAGTAGACTTGGCTCACAGTTTTATTAAACAATGAGAAATAATTTAGAGGTATTTTTCATCTTGCCCTCTCAATGGGATCTGCAGATATGGCTAAGGGACTTGGGGAAATTCCTTATCTGATCATGGTATTAGTAATAGATAAAGTTCAACTTTGCTTTTAACGTACAATAATATGAGACAAAGTCAATATTATTATTCAGATATGCTTCAGTTCTCCAAATACTTCTAAAGTAATTCACTAAGCTTGTTTATATTTTGGCAATCAGGATCAATTATTGTGCTAGGTGATATATGAAGACATCCCAGTGCAGTCTCGTTTAAGTAAAGATAAAACTGCTGTGTAAAATACATAAGAGGTAAAATTATGAATAGTGCACTAAATATTCCAATTAACCTACTGTGATGGTTTTTCCTGCTTTCTTTTGGCTATCGACTACATGTCCGTCATTAAGATGGGCCTAACAGATGGATCTGTATTCAAAAACATTTAATTCAGCAAAAAGCAAGCTCTTACATTTGTTTCTAATCACCAACTGTAACAACAATTGTTTACTGAGTTTTTACCAGTGGTAACGTAGACACTACAACATGACATCAGATGTATTTCCAACAGGGCCAGTGTTAGATGCTTCACATTAATATAAAAAATAGATGTATGAGTAAGTGGAAGTGAGACTAGTATTAGGAATAGATATAATTATTTAGGCATAATGCTTCTTAGGCATTTTAAAATTGTTTAAAATCCATTAAATCTTCCTAATAAAAATGTCCTATTTTCTTTTCCTGACCTTTCCCTTTTCATTTTTCTGGGTGATTGTAAGGAGCATTCCGTGTCAAAAAGCTTTGTAATTAATTCTGTAGAAAAGTATTATTTTTCATGCATTTAAAATTTATTACAATGAACTTTCTTTAAATATTTCACTTAACTAAGTGCCAGTAGAACAGAAGCTACAAACATGAAATTTCTCTACCATGACAGACTATCTTCTATGATAAGCAAAATCATCTTTGAATTCTTTCTTGATAAAAACATTTCCATAGCCATATTTTTAGTGATTTCATCACGCATGGTCCATTCTCTGTTATGCATCATTCTTTGTTTCTTCCACAGTGGCCAATTCAATACAAATTTAACAGAACACTGGTTGGAAGGTGTCCTGGTGGGCCAAGATGAATGTGACTTAGAAGTGTGCCCTTGCTGCAGTGAAGGCTAATAATATACTGGCCAGCAAGTTGAGGGAGGTGATCCATCCCCTTTCATTGGCAGCAATAAACCCACATCTGGATTGCTGTGTCTAGTGCTGGACTCCTCAGTACAGGAGAGACAAAGCACCACAAAAGTGATGAAGGGACAGGATAAGAGGAACTTGGACTGTTCAGCCTAAAGAGGAGACAGAGGGTTGATCTCAACAATGTATATAAATAGCTGAAGGGAGGGTGCAAAGAGGACAGAGCCAGGCTTATTTCAGTAGTGCCCACTGCCAGGATGAGAAGCGATGGGCACAAACTGGAGCACAGAGGCTTCCTCTGAGCACCAGGCAGCACTGCTGTGCTGTGCGGTGCCGGAGCACTGGCACAGGTTGCCCAGAGGCTGTGGGGTCTCCTCCTTGGGGATGTTCAGAAGCCGCCTGGCCATGGGCCTGGGCCCCGTGCTCTAGGTGTCCCTGCTGGAGCAAGGATTGAGTCAGAGAGATCCAGAGGGCCCTGCCAGCCTCAGCTGTTCTGGGATTCTAGACCGAATCCCCATTTTAAAGTCCAGGGCTGCCACTTTAACATCAGTCTTGAAAACAAGAGAAACTAACAAAGATTATTGAGTAATGGTTTGGTTCACTCAGAGAAAAAAAAATCTTACTTTAACGATTAAGTTAACGTGCAGATTGAGTATTAAGTGGAAGTACAGCACAGAATAATAGTTCAACCTTGGCATGAAATGTTGAGGATGACAAAATCTGAAATAAACACAGGGTCTGCTAGCTGTCTTCTGCTGAAAATAAGCAAATCTTCAAACACAGGATTAAAGTATTATTTAGATAGGACATGAGATAGCTCAGTGTATTCTCCCAGTATCTTGTATAAGGAAGTTCCCAAACCAGCTGCACTTCGAAGTACTACATTATACATAATATGTACAGTATTTATCCTAGTCCTACATAAATGGCATTTTAAAGAGCATATTTATTTATATAGAAGTGACCTGTTCTATTCACTAATTTTTAATCAAATCATACAACTTTTCTCTTGTCATAGCCAAGCTGTGCTTCATCATCTGTGACTGCTTGGAGAACTCCCTGACGGTTGGGAATTATGTATGTATTTCCCCACAGTGTCACAACACTTAGTGTTTTAAAGCAGTTTTTAGTTGTTCGTTTTTTTGTTGTTGTTGTTTTTTGTTTTTTGTTTTTTTTTTTTGTGAGATATGAGGGCTGATCTCAGTAATGCCTCCTGTTTTATGATGTTGGCCCACAACATCACAGGCAAATGGTGGTGGTATGGCAGCAGAGGTTGAGCCTTCCCACCAATATCGCATTGCATTCTGTTGCTGTGTGACAGATGACAGCAGAGGGGGAATCTGACAAATGATGTCTGACATGGAAGTGCATATAAAGAAAAGGTGTGGAATTGAAATCCTCCACGCAGAAGTAAATTGTACCCATTGACATTCATTGAAGCTTACTGAATGTTTATGGAGCCCAGTGGAAACAGTGGATGTGAGCATAGCAAGGCAGTGGGCAGTGCATTTCAGCAGTGGTGACCATGGGTCACCTCTGCCAGTAGAAATTTTTACAAGCATGGCATGCAGGCTATTGTTCATCACAGGCAAAAATGCACAGCTAATGGTGGTGTCTATGCTGAAAAATAGCCTTTAGCAGCTGAGAATTTGCTCTATCAAACAGTGTTATTGTGCTCTTTGCATCTGTTGTATTTTCCATGTAAGAAAATAGGAAGCATTACTTTTGGAACAACTAATGTAATTTAGGAGCAAAACTTTTCACAGGCAAGCATCCTCTTCAGTTACTCTATCTATTTCATTCAATTTTTTTCAGAATGACATTCAACATTAGTCAACAGTGTGCCCAGGCCTCGCCACAGTACAAAAGCTACATAAAACTATTAGAGAATGTCCAAAGGAGGGCTACGAAGATGGTAAATGGTCTAGAGGGGACGACTTGCAAGGAGCAGCTGAGGTCCCTTGGTTTGTTCAGCCCAGAGAAGAGGAGGCTGAGGGGAGGCCTCATGGTGGCCTGCAGCAGATCATGAGAGGAGTAGAGTGGCAGGTATTAATCTACTCTCTCTGGTGACACTAATAGATCCTGAGGGAGTAGCAAGGAGCTGTCTTAGGGGAAAGTCAGGTTGGATAGAGGGAAAAGGTTCTTCGCCAGAGCGCAGTGGGCATGGAATGGGCTCCCCAGGGCAGTGGTCATGGCACCAGGCTGCTGCAGCTCAAGAAGCATTCAGACAATGTTCTCAGACATAGGGTTTGATTTTGGGGGTGGTCCTGTGTGGAGCCAAGAGCTCAGCTTGATGATCCTTGTGGGTCCCTTCCAACCTGGGATATTTTATGATTCTATGATTCTGTGGTTATTTTGGATGAGAAAAGGAAAATTGTCTTGTTTTTAAGAGTGAGCGCACCAATAAATCAGTAAAATGAAGCTTATGGTATTATTTATTTAGTTATTTATTTAGTAGTTTTTTTTTTCTACACAGATTTGCTAATATAGTGATATAACCAGCAGTGTATTTTGCATACACTTCTGGCGATGTATCCATACTGTCTCATGCAAAAACATAAACCTTTCTAGGAGCTGGAAGACACCACAGCTATATTTATGCTAAATTCTACCAGTATGTTAATGCTAAATTCTACCAGTAAGGGAACTGAAATGGGAGGGTTTTTTTAATATTTATGTGACAACTGTCATATCAGTTGACACCAAGAACTCAAAATGATCTCCAGATTTATTACAGTCTAATCTTAACCTAAAGAGGTGAACTCTGAAAGTCAGAGCTATAACTGATCTGCATCTGAAAGGAAATAGCACAGCAAAATTCCCTTGAACTCTCTATAACTTAAGAGTGATGTATTGAAGCTTGTCATTAGCATTCGGTTAGGAAAGTATGTGTTTTACATTGCATATCAGAAATCTTTTTTGAGTGCAATCTTAAAATTTAAACCAAGCCTCACAAGGGATCTTCTCATTTATTATTACAAAGCCATGACATTGTAGATTCACTCTGAGGAAAATAAGCTGTAAACCAGAATTAAATAGGATGCGTTTTTTTTTTCTTTTTAATCAGACTTGCTGTGTTGTGGGCTAGCCAGTGGTGTTTGTTTCAGTTTTAGTGGTGATCCACAGTAATAAGGTATAAACAGAGAAGCCCATTAAACCACAGCACGAGCATACAGATGTTATGAGTGACCTTTATACTGAACTGCATGGAGAAGAAAGTTTCTTGTACACTACAGACAGACGAGACAGCTACCTCCCCAGGAGAGCTCATTAGGGAACACACTTTTCCCATGAAATAAATACTGAAATGTTAGAAGAATGACATAGACTGAATATATTTCAGTGTCTTCCCATTGGAAATGAGAGAATCCCTTGCCATCTCCTTGGGAAAGTGGGTGCCACGTGAATCCCAGCTCCCAGCACAGCTGGGCCCTTGCAGTTCTCAGCCCTCAAATGCTCCAAACTGTTCCAGGAACGAGCTCCTCTGGGTTTTGGCAGTTTCTAAATCATAGCTCCCACACATTTTATTTATTAAATTTTTAAATGTTTTTCAAGCATTCTAAATAAAAGCTTTGATCAACATTTTAAGGGTTTCCTTCTAATTTCTCCTTCAGAGCATCTCCTCTGCCATCTTAAAGCAATTTGACACCTTGAATCAATGTGTAAAACAGCTCAATTGTAAGAACAAACAAGGGAAGAAATACTTGGAACAAGAAAGCAAGGTGTCTCATTCAATACCATTTAGAGTAGCAGCTGTTTTATTATTGCAGCAAAATGCAACCAAGATGCTATTTGGATATGAGAAACAGACTTCAACTTGAACTGTGCTGAGAGCTCATCCTGTTTTCTACTTCTAAGTTTCTATGAAAATACTAAACAAGAGGCACTGAAGAGAAAAATAAAATAAGCCATATGTCAGAACGAGTTTATCTTCACAAAAAGAATGAAAAAATAATATCTTTGTAGATACAAATTTCGATGTCTACTACTTCACTCTAAAAGGTATTTCAAACATATGTCTGCTGCAGAGTTGTCAGTTCAATATATAGAATTCTTTGAGGATTTCCTACTTTTAATTGCAACATACCTTTAGAAGAAGCACACAAGAATCAGAATGAATGACAGTGAAATGAACAGACTGTGAAAAAATTGGATGCATTAAGTGAAGCTTGAAGAACTAACTGTAAAATAAAGTGCCTAATGGAACTAAAGGCCTCTGCAGGAGTATCAAGCATGCATAATTAAAACTTTTGAAAACTTTTCATGTAGTTAATTGTGAAGATTTTTTTCTGTATAAGTATTAAACATTTTTCATGAAATTTTCCTAGCAAGCAACAGGTGCAGCTGTACCCAAAAAGTGCAAATTGGCAAGGTCTGACGTTCCATCTGTTCTCAGGAATGTATCCTATCCTGAAAGGTTAATTCTAATAAAGAAATACAAGCTTAATTCCTCAGCATATGAGGAAATATATGCTTTTGACTCTTTAAAACATAGATAGCTAGAGATGCAGTTGTGGGTTTCAAGGCTACAATGAGTGTTTTAATGCAATATTTTTATTCTTTTACTAGTTTCCTTGAATGCAGAGCTGTCTTGTTAAAAACATGTAAGTAAATGGGGAAAAAAACAGATTGGTATTGTTTATATTTTAAGAATTAAGAAGATCCATAATTAATTCTAAAATTTAAACTATTGAGAAATTGAATTTATAGAAGTTAGGAAATTTGGTAACTTGAAATTTGATTTGGTTTTTTAGGGTTTTTTAATTTTAAATGTAAAATAATGCAAAAGCATTGACAGAAACAAGTATGAAAGTAGCTATTTTTTCATTCAATTCTTCTTCATTTGAAACTTTTAGCTATGTTGTTTTTTTCAACTCATACTTAGGAAAATACTGTATCTAGCATCTGCTTTCAGTCTTCATGACTAAAGTTAAAACACAAGTGCTATGTTTTAAAAACAGTTTTGGCTTAAAGTGGTCTGCTGCATATTTATCGAAATGCTTCGATGTATAATCTGACTTAGAGTGTCAGAATTTACAGGAGACATATTCTCAGACCTCATTTTGAGAAGATTCTCCATGCAACAGCAGAAAGTCTGAATCCTGGTGGTTCTATGATCATAGCCACTACAAACATAGGTGTTGATCCTTTCATCTCGGCTGGGCCACAGTGAAAAGGCATTTTCTTGGGCCACATATCTGTAGATTGCTTTGAAAGTAATGCCTGCTATTTATTTTCATGGAAACTACAACAAATAAAATGAGCATGGTAACTCTGATAGTGCAAATTCTCAGCTACTGAACACTATTTTTCAACAGTTACCACCATGAGCTAATCATTTTTGCCAGTGATGAACAAGAGTCCAGACGCTGCGCTTGTCAAAACCTGCACCAGCAGAGGTGACCCACTGTCACTGTCATCACTGCTGAAGCACATCGCCCACTGCCTCATTGTGCTCATATCCACCGTTTGGCCCCCATAAATATTCAGAAAGCATCGATGAATGCCAGTGGGTGTCATTTGTTCTGCATGGAGAAATTCAATTCCAAACCTTTTCTTTCTATGCACTTCCATGTCAGATGTTAGTTTGCCAGAGTGCCCATCTGCTGCCATCTGTCACATGGCAACAACATGTAACAGAATATTAGCATGAAGGTTCCACCTATACTGCCATACCACCAACATCTGCTTCTGATGTCATGGGCCAACATCTCAAAACAGGAGGCATTACTTTCAGAACACCCTTCGTAAAATATATATAAAACATAGTTAACATATATAAGTAAAAAAACTTATTGTAACTATTAATATTTTTTATTAAAACATTTTTTAAAAAGAGCAAAAATATCCAGAAAACTTGTGGTATATTTGACCTTGTTTTTGTGAAACTGATGGTTTGATGGCAGTGGTTGCATTTCATAGTGAGCTCTCAAGGTGTTCACCAGAGATTTTTGAAGAAATGTTACTCTTCCTGTACTTCATATCACAGAAACATAGAATGATAGAATCACTAAGGTTAGAAAAGACCACTAAGATCATCTAATACAACCATCAACCCATCACCACCATGCCCATTAAACCATGTCACTCAGTGCCACATCTACACTCTTCCTGAACACCTCCAGGGACGGTGACTCCACCACCTCCCTGGGCAGCCTGTGCCAGTATCTCACCACTCGTTCTGAGAAGAAAGGTTTCCTAACATCCAACCTGAACCCCTCCGGTACAACTTGAGATTATTCCCTCTCATCCTATCACTGCTACCTAGGAAAAGAGGCCAACCCCCACCTTTCCACAATCTCCTTTCAGGTAGTTGTAGAGTGATAAGGTCTCCCCTGAGACTCCTCTTCTTCTCTCTATCTCCTTTTTGGTAATGGATCGCCATGAGCTTTGATTCACAACTAAAATGACTATTGGTTTCTCAGAGTTTCACAATAATTATTCACAAATGAGCATACTTCCAAAAAGTGATTACATTAATAAGGCATGGCTGTGAAGTGAGGGATATCTTTCTCTGGTAAGAGAGGTCTTATAAAAGTCTGGTAAAAGTCTCTGGTAAAAAGACATGATGACATTTTTGTTTGAATATCTGATTGCAACTCTATACATTCTATATGAAAATTTGCAGGTAAAGTATTTACGGCGACTGAAAATGGAGTCAGAAATGCAAATTGATGCTTTTTTCAACAATCTGGAAACCTATTCTCAAATTCCTTTATCACAATGGAAAGCACGGCTGTGTATTTTTCTCTGTTCTCTGGACTGTATTCAACCAATGTACTGAAATCTATAAAACTATTAGCCATAACTTGAGTTACCACTTAGCAGCACCCTCAGCTTGCTCTGGTTTCAGCCCAGGCAGTGTTAATGGTACAGTGACGGTTTGGTCACTGTGAGTGGTGGGTGTGCGCCTGGGGCTGGGCTGCTTCGTGGGCAGAGCTGCCACCATTACAGCATGGGGCAGGGGGTGGCCACAGTGCAACCTGGGGCCATGGGCCACAGGTTGGACATGCCTATACTACAGTGAGGATCAAATCTTTACAGGCAAGACTGTAGAGCTGCACCAGCTCCTCACCCTTTTCTTCCCTTCCTGACAATAAAGTTGGAGTGCTGCAAGACAGTCCTTTCTTTCCAACATTCATAAAGATGTTCACTTACAATTTCTTTCCCCAATCTCTACCTGAAAACAGTCCTTTCAACCTGGTGTCCCAAGGTCCTCTTTGACTGACACCTCCTATGCCACATCTGCTTCTCGGCCTCCACAAACTCATCTGCAAACTGTGCTGAGTATGAGCGAAGCAGTCTAGCAACAGTATCCTGCTTTTCACGTGCCCTCAGAAAGTCTGGGAAAGAGTGATGATTTCTTTACAGAGAAGTGACACTCTTTTCCTCCTGGAGTGCTTATTTCCACCTCAGAGGACATTTTTCATGCTCTGAGCAATGCCTTGCTATAACTTACTGGAAGTCAGCCACATCTAACAGGTTAGAACCTTTAAAGATTATCCAGGCTGCAGGAATTTTCTAAAAGCTCAAGCATGATGGGGGTCCAAACAGAGTTATAACACCAGCAATATCTAAAAATAGTGATTAACAGCAGTGGGGAAACATTCTTATGCCTCCTTAATCTCCAGATTCAACATGAGATAGAAGCTGCCTACATAGATACAAGACACGGATGATTTGTGTGCATGCAACAACTGAATAGATGTCACAGCAGATCTTCGTGGGAAGAAACTACGGACTGTGGAATAGTTTGAATGAGACAGTAAAGGAATAGCTATTGGACAGCAGTAGATCTTGATTTGCATGGAAAAAGACCAGCGCAGAGCTGATCACAGTACAGGGAGTACAGAATTATGAAAATATTCTTACTGTTTCTTTTTGTATGTTTGTAGAAGGTTTTCATACCAGCTTGCGGTTATTGCCTACAGCAACACAGAAACCACTGCTCTGATGGGAATGGGACTTGTGGAAATGGTAACCTATGCCATGCCATCTTCTTTGCCTATAGTTTATTCTTCTACTCAGTATAAGGCAAAAAGAAGTCCTTGTTGTTGGCTACTGCTGTTGGTGCTCTTTTTTCCTCTTTAAATCTCTGCTCCACTGACCTTGCCCATAGATTTGAGTCTCTCTCCTGTAGCAAGGTTCAATACTGTTTCTACATTACATCATTCTTAAGAGATTTTTAGTCACAGTTTTGCTCCGATAGTTTCCAAACCACAAAAATATGGTAGTACAAATCCCTCTGAATCCAATGCAGGTGAAAAAGCTTCCACTGCACCAGCCAGGGAGCAAGGGAGAGAAGTGAGCTCCTGACTTCAGTGCAGTGGTTGTGTGGCCCCACGTCAAAACAGTAATAAGTTTACCTAAACCTCAATCTGATTTTAAAAAGCACTCCTTAGGCCTCTCAAGACATAATTTTCATTAGCTCTTGCTTGTAACTGGATTTAATAGAAAGTAAAGAGCTAGATTTGCACTAAACCATCTGTTAGATAGTAATGATGGGATATCATGACATATGGCCATTTGGTGAATATATTTCCAATATTCAGAGCTATGTAATGAGACAGAATCCCTTGGCATAAAAGAAATTTTCTTTCAAGGAGGTCCTGGGAAAAACTCCAGACACAGACAGATTCACAGATGGAGTGTCACAGTGTATCATATATTTATTTCAGTAAGACAGTTAAGCATTAAGAAATAAAACGCAACAACCATTTGAAGTAACATTTGCAAAATTCCAGTGGTCGGATTGTTCACTGTCTGAAACAGGTTAACTTTGTCCATGCATTTCATCCAAGCATTACCTATCTCTATTACAGGAGAGAGGCAGTGGACAGAAACAATAAACACTGCTAACTGCTGTGTTAGGTTGTGCTGTATATCTTCCTCACTTCATGCTAGCTTCCAAATTCTCATTCATACCACTGAAAGTATGTATACTAACACAGAATGAAAATAAATAATACACACATCACACAAAGAAGAAAGCCATATTTTCTTGCTCAGATATCACCAACACAGTAGCAGTAAAAAATGTAGATCATTATATTCAAACAGATACAAAACACCTCAGCATTTAGCACTTAAATCTTCATCTCCAGCTCTAAACATATAAAAAAATATATAGTTTATGCACCTCACATGTTCTTCAGATACACCTAAATATCTATAAGATGTTCCATTAAATCTTTCAGAAGCTGTGCAGTAATAAATAATTCATCTCTGTAAAACACGGTATAAGGAATCGGCCTCCTATTTCAGAGGAGACTCCCCCATATATTTTCATGTGATCTTTAATAGCAACTAAGATCTATTTCTTATTCTACTGAGTACTGCCAAGGCAGCTGCAGAGAGACAGTGAGAGGCTGTTTGTAGAAACAGCAGATTATTTTTCTTTCTCTGGGTAAGTTAGTATTTTAATTCTTTTAACCCTCAAAGTTATTTTTGGCAGAACCAACAGAACCAGCCATTGTGACAGTCTGATCCCACAGCCCTCTATTATTGTAAAGGATAGCCCCAGTTTTCGTTTTCTGTAAGACGAAGACTAAAAAAATTCCCCCATAAAAAAACTCATCTCACTCACCACTACCCAGATGATGATTTTTCTACACACCTCAAAGCCATTCTTTGCAGGAAGAACATGGGAATTTTAATCACCACAAAATAATGAAAAACAGGTATGATTTCTCATCATCCAGTGATTAACCACATGTACATGTCTCTCCATCTCACAGCTGCAATCCCAGAGTCCAGGGAGAAGCATACCTGTAAGCTGCTTGAAAATGAGAAAAAAAAAGAAAAAAAAAACACATTGGAGAAGACTTAACATAGCTATGAGCAAAGCAAAATAGAGAATGTGGTCATCAGAAGAAAATGGACGCATTTTGGATGACAGCCAGAGTCAGTAATATTTTTTGAGTAATAACTGTGAAGTTCAAGGCAACATTCATTGTATTTGGCAAAACCTGCTCAGGCCAGTCCTCCTGAGATAATCATGGAGAGGCAGGCAGCCATGTCCACCTCCATCCATCCAGAGCACTAATCAGATTATAAAGTACAACTCTGGGACTCCACGTGTGAATCTGTGTATGGAGACTCATGTGCACTGATGAAGTCGAATGTTTAAATCAAGACTTCTAAATCAGGCTGATCAGCACCTTATTTCAAGACAAGCATAGTTCATAATGATTGATATCGTGTTTAAGATCCAGCTGGGACGGGGTCTGAGAAAGTACAGAGGAAAAACAGATTGTTTTCTTCTACTGAAAATGAGTCCTTACCTATATTGTTGCAAATCTCAGATCTCTGTTACATTTTGAAATGTAAAAAAATGGCTGATTTAAAGATGGAACATATTTTAAAATTCTTAAGAGAACTGAAGAGCAATATTCAAGCCCCTCTTAGCAGTTACCTCAACAGTGTTATGGACCAAAGACATGAATAAAATGTTACTGAAGTTACATCAAATCTTTAATATGTCGTTTTGTTTGCTAAGCACGTGTGAAGAATGTTTTTTACTTTGAGAAAGTGTTTCTTTTAATAACAAGGTACTTATACTACTACCAGAAATAAAGTCATAAACACAGTATCCTTCTTTCCAATGAAGTAATGCCAATATATTGCTGTATGTAAAGCTGGTTGCATGTGTTACACAAGAGGAAAGAAGCTTGCTCAGGGTAAGTGTTGCCTGCAGTTTGCAGGAATACTACTGACATCAGGATGCACTAGATCACATGTTTGAGTCAACAGTATAATCTCTGAGGTGAGTTTTACTCTCTTCTGTTACTAATATAAAGACGTTTTAACATCTAAACTTAATAAACAGTTGAGTCTAATGCTTTTTTTACCTTTCCTCTTTAAGAATAAAGCAATTTTGTGCTGCGTACAACAAGAATGGAGTATAATGCCATCGCTGATATCTGATAGAACAGTTTAAGCTAGACCTGCAACTGTAAAAGCATGGGATAGCAAACGGCAGTAAAGGAAAAGCACACCATAATAAAAGATGTAATTCTGTATGTCTGAAATATCCCAAGAGCTCACCTCTTGGAATTGAGAGATGGATATTCTTGTGTTTATCATATGAAGTAGGTAAAACATGCCTCTCTTGAGGAATATCAAATTATGCACTCAGTTTGATGCCTTTATTTAACTCATCTCCATAACCTCAGTTTGAGTGGTATAGTTATTCAGCTAAAAGACCAATAGGAGCAAAAGACATTAGATTCAGCTTTAAGGAATAGAATCCTGAATAAATCAGTGAACTACTAATTTTAAATTAGGACAATCCAGAAAGGATTCTACATTATTTCAAGTCCAAACACTTGAAATCTCAGGATTAGACAAAGTGCAGAGACCTAAATGACAGAAAAAAAAAAAGAAAGAAGTCTTACTATTAAATACTCTTCCTGTAATTAATCACACACGAATCCTAATCTACCTAGGAAAAATATTTGTACTTCAGTGACTACTTGAAATAAATAAAACAATTTCATACTGTTACACGACATACATGTAGATGCAAATGAAGTGTATACTTAGTGGATGTATATTTTGTGTTACACTTCTGCAAAGTGCTTAAACTGAAATACCATTAATATGGTAGGGATGGCATAACAGTCACAAAACACCAAGAAAAACATCTACGGCATTAGGCTTCCCCACCACAGCATGAAACACTTTGGTTTTCAAATACAGGAATCACCTAGTTGGATCAAACTGCTTCCATCGGCTTTTGACAAAAAACAGCATCAGATATTTTCAGTTAACTAGATATGAACCACAGCAACAAGCATACTCTATGTGTCATATGATATCTACTAGTTCAGCTAAAAATATTTAGGACTGTGCTGTAGGGCTTTTTATTGTTGAAACAAATGGGTAAAATTACATAAATACTGTAATAACCTCATAACTTTACACTTACATTGTTGATTTATTCTCCTGAGAGTTGCAAAACACTTTATAGGCCCTGAAAGAGAGATAATAATACCACAGTGTAACTTGGTAATGAAAGGCACGGGAAAAGTATAGGAGAGTTAGAGATTGGACAAACATCCCATATCAGTACTGCGACAGTGCCAAAAGCAGAACACCAGGCTTCAAGCTTTAAATCAATATCGTGTTGAATCTGTTAAAAATATACATTAGAGTGTAAATTCTCTACTCTTGTTCATATGAGATCACAAGTTTAGCTGGATTGTACAAGTGGTTTTTCTTGGTTGGGTCATACATACCAGTCTATTCCCCCACTTCACTCCCCCACTCCTCACTTCTTCTAACACAAGTAAGCTGATCAAGTACGAAACTGGTGATCAGCATGAAACACTTGGATGGACAGCTGCGTCAGCAAGTGGTTGAATCAGACATAGATGACTACGTGCACCCTGGTAGTGCACAATTTTTATAAAGCTATAGGCAGCAAGTTATTACACAGTTTTTTTTTTTGTTTAAGAGTCTCACTGGTTTTTAGCAGTGATATTCCCGAAGACACATTTCTGTAGACTCAAGTGCTTTACTGAACTTGGACCTTAAATACAAAATAACTACAATTTATACTAGTGTTGAAAAAGCAGTACTTTTCATTTAAGTTTAGGAATTATTTTACCTGCGTAATTGACTACAAGTTGGTGGGTTTTATTGAAAAATGATTTGTGAATTTATTGAAAGACAGCTAGGGAGAGAGCCAAATTCTTTATTGAATCTTAGTCTTCCCAGAGGCAATATCTCTTAAATGGTCCAAAATGATCTATAAGTATCAGTAAGTGGTTTTATTTAGATTTTCTTGGCATGCCTAACAATCCAGAACAGCAATACCTTGAGTGTAAAACACAGTGTAAAACACCAAATGAAACTGTTACTCATCAGTCCAAAATCACGATACTGTCTCAGAAGTGCCTACTTTGCTGTTATTAACTCCAACAGGGAAAGAGAGTTTCAGACTTCTTTTTTCACTGTTTACCTAGTCACAGTAGGTTTAGAGATGAGTTGCCAGTCTGCCCAACCATTCCGAGCTGCAGAAAGCAAGTTGTTCTATGGTTACTTGCTATTGCTTTCCACATTCCTTTTGCCAGGTGTCCTTTTTTCGGCTTTTTCCTTCTGTTTCTCTAAATGGCCCTGTGCCATCCCTTTGTATTTGGGCATAAAACACACCGTTGCTTTCAGAGTGCATCAGTGACATTCAGAGATCCCTCAAGAGTGTTATTCAAAAAGCCACAGAAATTACTTCTTTATGTCTTAAAAAACAAGCTCATTTCTTCAGCTGTTTAGTTTTCTGTCAGCCCAAAGGCAAATGAAAGAAGGAAAGTCCTCATTTTTCTGCACTATGAGTTATCATCAAACAATCAGCTAGTTTGATTTCTTTAGAAACATAAACCTTGTCACAGAATTATCTGACCTTTTAAAATTAGTTTTAAATTTGTAATATGAGAATTTATGCTCTTTTTACAGAGAATTATTATTTGGCTGTTTTTTTTTTCAAAATTAGTCATGCAATTTTTCTTTTGCATTGGGTTTCTTTTGGTTGCATATGCATTAATAGTAAAAGATAATGCTTTGAAGCAAAGTAACAGAAACATTCTAGTAACTTTTTATGTATTAGTTCTCTCTATTAACGTTTCCAGAATAGCATGTATTTTGCCATCAATCAGCACCTAGGGAGAAACTCTGCTTTCAATTCAGTGTGAGGCAGGATTCTAAGAATAATTACTGGCTTCTGTGGCATTTAAATATTTTTTCTAAATAATCAACAATTAAAAAATACTTAGAAAAATCTTAAGCCATTTTATGAGTCAAAATTTTTCATATATGCACCAGAGATTTCTTCCCAGTACTGCTGGAGTAAACTATCCTCACTTCCAGCATTCACAGAACAGCACACCACAGTCAGTAACTGCATTCTGATAGCTCACAGTGACAAAGTTTTCAAAAAGGCTGGCGCTTGAAGGGCTGCAAGAGCTTCTGGCCTCGAAAAACAAAGTTTCAGGAAGCTGATATGAAGTTGTTGCAACTCAACACTATTTTCCCTCTGCCCAAAAAACCTATTCACGAACTCAGAGAAACAGCTTGCATTTTGAGCATATTTAGATGCCTCGCAAAATAGACTTAAAAAAGGATTTGAAAGGAGCTCCAAATGTGAGCTCAGCAGCAATGCACAATTCATCCTTAAGCTGACTTTACTGAACCTGTCTTACATCTGTAAAGAGAAAATTGTGCCTTTCACAATTTTTACCTTGTACAGTGAAAAAAAAAAAATGGTTTAGATGATAAGTTAAAAAAAAAAATGGGAGTAGAGAAGAAGCTGGACCAGAATTAGTTATCTCTCAGGGAAACAATTTCTTTATATGTATTACTTTATATATAATTATTTGATAGGTAATGACAAACTGCCTAATGATTAGAGAAGTTGTCAACACCATAGATTTGCCAGGAATAGAAAGCATCTGGAGACCTATGTGGAAGTAAGTGCCATAGAACAAGGTTTAAAATGAAATGTGCCAATAATGCTTACCTCGCTGCATAAATTCTTGTTGCACTTCTGAAATAATCTCACATTTATGTTTTAAAAGATAGGGGAGCGATACAACTCAAGAGCTACCATCCTAAAAAAGTGACTTTACAACAGAGTGTGAGAACTTTAACAAGCAATGATAAGTCACTTATAGAAGGTTCTCTAAATAATATCACCCACAAGTGTACTGAAAAAAAAGTGGTAATAATACATGAAAGACAGGAATGTACTTTGTAATTTCAGAACAACTTTATATGTCAGGCTGCCAGATAAATATTTACAACACACTCCAACTTAGCTGAACTTGTATGACTTCAATCGGGGGAACTGCTTCCAGACATGAAGGTCATGAAATATGTTATCAACTTTCCAGAGCCTGCCTTCAAAATCACATTAAAAGTGGAGAGCCACACGGCTGTCTAGTGTTATGTAGACTTAGAATCACTGATAGGAGGTTTATGAAAGCCTCCCCAGGGGAGAATAAAAAAAGAAAACTAAAGAAGAAGATTGTGCTACTATTACATGATTTAATAAAATGATGGAAGATTGTTTTTTATATATGATTCTGTTCACTATGCTTGGGAATACTGACCTGTGTCACAGCAGGCCATGTAGATGGCTGAGAGTTTGAACACAGATGGTAAGAATCACTCTGACAAGTGAGAACAAATGCGTAGAAAGTCTGTGCTGCAGGCCTCTCACCAGATCTGCAGTGTCAAGTTGTCTTCTTTTAAAAGAAATGTAACTAGTGCTACATCAGAGTGAAAAGGGAAAGCGTACCAATTAGAAAAGACTGTGAATAGTGCCTAGAGACCAGCCAAAGACATCACTTGCAGACACTGTCACTACTGGCAACAAATAATTACTCAAGAGGTGGAAATCTTTAAGGAAGGAAATGTGCAATATGATTTCTAAGCCAAGGAATGTCACATTCCTGGGGAGATTATTATCAATATTATTATTATTCTCTTATGCACAAATTCAGTTAATCCACTGTAAGAAATTATTACGCAGAATTTCCTCTATTCTGTTAAACAGAAGAGAGAAGCAAACTATTTCAGATGTGACAATGCATTTTAATTTAGGCATTAAGTCATATACACTAAATTCTTCAAACTGCAGTTAAAAGGAATGCTTTGGTGTCCATTTCATCACTGGAAATTTTGAGAATTCAAAACATCCCCAGTCATGCCTTCCTACAATTAAAATGTTGGTCTTCCTTTTATTTTCTTTCTGTTTTCTAAAGCATAAGCATATTAAAATTATTGTTTTCCATTTTTTCTGTACATTAAAATAGGCTCAAAATGTTTTTTGCTTCGTTTGGACTTTTTTAGAAAGAAAAGCTAAATTAGAATGTGTAATACTATTTTTTTGTTTAGTTTTCGTCATAGGTTTATGTTGATCTGAAAGATGCAGAGAGGACAGGATTACGGCATCAACTGTTTTTCTTGTAACGCTAGTGAATTTATTACTTCTTAGATACTGCTACTCCTGTTGTACAACATGGATTACTCTTGGACAATTCTGTTACTACTGGATTGTAATGTTGTTACTGAAAGTAAGACAGCAAAACAGTATCTTAGTAGAATTCTCACTATTTTTATTTACTTTTAATGATTCTCACAGGAAATAAGATATTATATTACTATATATATAAAGGCATACACATATTGATGAGTCTAGATACGTTTCTGATTACATAATCTGAAGCTTGCTCATTATGTCCTAGAACAATGTGGACTGTTACTATCTACACAGTGAATTTGTCCATTCTCAGCACATGCATACAATATACATGATGGGAATAAAAAAAAAAAAAAAGGCATAACAAAAGAGCATTCCCTCACTTTGGTGTACTTTGTATCCCTAAATGCTATTGTTTGTTTACTACAACCTAATGAAACCCTTGTCAATATCCAGTTACATGACCTGAGAAACACTCGTTGAGATTATTTACTGGTACACTGAGCGCTGGCATATTGGTCTTGAAGCACAGCGAGGGAAGAGCTGATAGAAGGCAGGGCCAAGGCTAAATGGCTTCTTTATCAGAAGTGACACAGGATTGGTCTTACAGGTGAGTAAAGGAATCATTAAAAGCATCTTTGGCCTAATGAAAGGATGGGCAAGGTGTGCTACTTAATACGTTGAAAGCTTTTACCCAAAATTCCTGCTTGGGTCTCAAATAAGTTTAACTGATTTAGCTTAAAGCATTCCAAAGAATTGAATTAGGGGAAAGGCTTGAGGTTTGTTTTTTTTTTGTTTTGCTTTTATCTAAAAGCAATGCTGTGAACATAAAACATTAAATGGCGTTTCAGTGATTTCATCCACTATTGAAGTAGTAGCCTATTACCAAAGCCAAATGTATTTGTCATGCCATGAACCAGTCATAAAACCAGTTCAGTTTAAGTTTGCTGTAGTCACATCTACACTGCTTTTCATGCACAACTGCCACATGGATTTGAGTATTTTTAACTTTTTCTTTTCTTTTTTTTTTTTTTTTTTTTGGTCCTATAACCTGTTTTATTTTAACACTAACTGTCAAAAGAACAAGATACTGTGAAATTTCATTGCTGTCTATTTCTGGTGAGATAATCGATGGCACAGGCCTGTTTCTCTTATCTTTGGGGAGTGTTTAACAGCATAATGGGAGTTCCATTTTGATTTGTGACCATTTCTTCTGGGTGGCCCAAACCAACCATGGAGGGTGTGAACAAACAGACAGCTACTGCTTCTAAAAAGTAGAGAGTTTGTTCTGGATCTTAGATTTTATTTAGGTGGCAAGCAAAAAAGAACAATTCAGATCTTGGGATCAAGCTGTTGCCTGCAGATCTGATGCTATCTGTTTTGAATGGGATTCAGACATCCAAAACCAAGACTGTCTGGGACAGGGTCATCCAAGTAATAATATCAAAGAGGATGCACTAGAGGATGCACTTCCTCTTGTAGCCTAAACAACAGAACATTTGCAGTGATAATGGAAATAGTCTGATGACACCTCACAAGTTAAAAAATAAAAAAAGATGTTTTCTGATGTTTGGCCTCTCTCAGACTCTAGGAAAAAAAGAAAAGAAAGGGATTGTCTTTCAAGCATGGCATCAGTCACTGTTTCTTGTAATGGGATGGTGTAAACAGTGCAATTAAAAGAATAGCAGTTTACACGAGGCCTCAATTTTCTGAAATGTTTCAGGAACAGTGTTATAACTAAATCCTTTCAAACATAGTGAAGAAGGAGGCAAGAAAACTGTTGTTTGAAATCTTCTCTGGACCTAGTAAAGTACCATCTTGCATCAAAAATATATGCAATTCTGATATCATTCACTGTTTTCTATAGAAAGAAAAACATGATAACAGATTGAGCCTGATTTTGCATGTTAATGCCACTGTTCAAATAAATGCATTTCAGCTGAAGGTTTTAAGCTCCCAGATAATTAGGAAAGTTGATGACCTACAAGAATATGTAGAATATGCATGGTGCTGAAAAGCGAGAGAGTGAAGTTTGACTCTATTAAGATGGATATGGAGTGACTGATAACATGTGTGAGAATGTAGATAGGCGTTTTGAACACGGAAGCAGAGGAGACAGGGAATGTATTTTTACTCATTTCTAAAACTTATTTCTAGAGACAGAAAAGAGAGCCCGCTTATTCATCCTTGCCTCTGTTTTACTGTCATAAATATGATTCTTAAAAATTTCTGGATCTGAAACCAAACCTAGAACCCAAGACTCTGACTTGAAGAAATGTTGACTGAATCCATCATAAGGCTCTCATTTTGTACATGAATCATTTTTATATTGCACAACACCACTAAAAGGTCAACATCCATTAAGGATATTACCTTAAAATATAGAAATATACCGATGCTCTTCTGTCTTTTTACAGAACCATGCATCCATTTTCTCTGCACAAAGATCTACTCAGAAAACTGAGGAAGCTCAGAGACTTTGACATAAACATATATATGAAAAGACATTGTCCACCTTCTAAACCTAGAAGTGTTGCTTAGAAATAATACTACAACTACTGCTTAGGTAGGAGTTAAGCCATTTTAAAATTCTGGGTCTTAGTCTTCTGACTATAAATAGGGCACAGCATACATGTTTATCCTAAAACCAGTGTTTTTGATTTATTGCAATCAGTAGACTCGCAATCATCAAACAGTAATCAGAATTCCACAATTTAACCCACATTTTAGCTTAAAATAAACATTAAAAGTCATATAGACAAAATATAATTTACTCAATCCAAATCATTCAAACTTTCACAAGCTTCTTTTTCATACCTGTTTTTCAGACTCAATCTTTCAGTGTGGTTTTGAAAGCTTTTATGTGAGTTGCTACCCATTTTCTTCATTGTCATTACTTGTCAATAAGATGTCTTCCTCTACAAACATTTCTAAAATTCTCCATTATGTTTTGAAACAGGAGTGCTGTAGCTAGAATGGTCTAATGCAATAGTGACTCTAACATATTTCAGCACACAGTATTAATATACTCCACATTCTGGCTATTTTTCATGTCGTTGCAATATGACAGCAGGTTTGGTGCAAACACATAGGCAGTGTGCATTTATTGCAAGAGGGAAATTACATGCAGAAAGGTTTTTTTTGCATCTTACTGAGAGTTACTGTCTGGATCTTTATATTCAGGAGGCAGAAGAGGGCACAGATATAAAGACAAATCTTTCCTCTTTACCTAGCATTATCTCTCACTAGTCCCTAATCAAACTTGCTAGTTTTTATTGCTCTTAACATTGTCCTCTAAGTAATAACTATCAGAAAAATAATAAATAAATAAATAGATTTTAGCAACTTTTTGCCTTTCAAGCCATGAAGGAGAATCTTTGGAAAAGATTCTTTGCAACCATTTGCCCTTCTTTTGTTCAGATCATTCCTCCACATTTCAAACTCTCACCCAGTCTCTTCTGTTTTATAATCACTGCTACACACTCTCTATATAAAGGTAATATATATCTTAATTTTCATATCCAATTTCAGACAAGTTAGTGTGCAGAGCACAAGGTGAATCGGACTGAAAAATCACACCGTTTCAACCGGACATGGAATAACCTGAGCTTTGGGGTCACTTTGAGCATAGGGTCAACATTTCTGGGTACCTTCCAGATTATTTTTGAGGACTTTAAATGTAAATCTAGCAGGAAGAAGCTCCAGATTCAACCACCTGATTCATTGGCAGACTTGAGGAAATCACTCCAGCTCTTTAAACTTCAGTTTCTCCATTGAACCTTTAAAGTGCTTATCTAACATTTTCCTGTTTTGAGGCAAATGTTTTTCGTATTGCAGAGAGGGTGGCTTGTTATGCTCATGCTTGGCACCTCACTGCTGCTGCTCTTTGTCTCTCTCTCCTTATTACAGAGCCTTCACTAACCCTTTCAGCAGGCTGAAGTAAGCCGTATACATTTCATGATAGTGGCCAGCATACATGCGTTGTCCCGTGATTGTTTCTTGTTCTCTGTGGTTACATTCATCATATCTGGGATGTGTTTATTTTTTTGTATTGTTTACTTTTTCCCCTTAATATCATCATCTTACAATGAAGCTAAGCCATGTTTACATGTGCAAAATATTCTTGTTACACATGAACAGACCCTTAATTTGTTGCCTTCAATCTAACACATGCAAGTAGATTTATGACAGCACTTCTTGTTTGGTCCTTACGAATTTTCCCCCAGCTAAACATTCTTTTTATGCTTTTCCATCTTTGGCTTAAGTCACGTCATATTATGTTAAAAAACTTTTGGCTCCATTTCATAACACTGAAGCAGAAAGGCTTCATAAATTGATTTATGATCTGTAAAAAGATCCCATAGAACATCTGAGCCCTACTCCTCATTTCAATGTGCATACATATGAAATAATATGCATGTATGTGCATGCGTGTGTACATGCATTTAATACATACATGTTTTTAATGGTGTTACTACATTGTGGCAAGTGCCCAGGATCTGAAGGTTTCCAGCTGCATTACTCTTTAGGTCTTCAGCCAAAATACACTACTAATATATACATCAATAGCCCAATGGGTAGAAACACACACTGCAGTAACTGCCTCTTACCTCTGCTAATATATAGATATTTCCTAGTGAAGCTTATGTGTAGGACTACACTGAGAAAGAGAGAGAGGGGGATGAGAGAGAAGAAAGTAAAAGGAAAACTGCACAGTATTTCATTTAAGCAGACCACTACAGATCTCTCTACTGAGTCCAACTTATGGTTCTCACTAATACTTTTTGAGAAGAAAACAGTTGACACATTTTTGTCAGAGTGAAATAAACAGTGTTATTTTAAGCAAAGAGTATATACATATATTTAAAACCTCTTGGCATGATGAAGAATGGGACATCAGGGAAATAAAAGTATCTGTTTTTTGTAAATTCTTCTTGTTCCTACACAGATCCTTCTCTGATCTTGAAGGTTTACATGGAAAAAAGAAAGTATAAAGAATTTTCTTATAACTGCTCCTGTCTCACAGAGTTCAATTTTTTGTAAATGTAATGTGTCCCAATTCTTTGTATAAGGTATGTTCTTTTTTTTTCTTTTCATTTTTGTTTCTGTTTGTCTTCTAACAATTCTGCAGTAAGAGAAAGAAGTAGGAATATTTAGGACTTGGATATTCTACCTTTCCTCCAGAAGCAGTGTCCATGTTAAAGAGTATCTAAATGTAACTGTTTTTTCTGACATTTCTGTCACTCCGTTTTGAAAAACTAAAGGAAACTTTTCTTGTTGCATTTTCTGGAGATTTTAGAGCAGTGATGCTGCTTTTCTAAATAGAAATTTCTTTCTATCTTCTACCTAAGCAGATTCCTTTATACACTTTTCCTTCTTCAGTTTTACCAGTCTCTCAAATCTTACAGCACGTGAATTCTCTACTTTCTGCTGTATAAGGTTATAGTAGTCACTTGCTGAAAGAGAGTCTTACAGAAAGCAGAAGATGATAAATGCTTTCCCAAATCTCATTTTTAATTGTTTAGAGGAAAATAAAAAAATCTGGTAGACTCCAGCTATTGCTACAAGCATGCCTCAGTGATGGCTTTGGTATCAAGATCTCAATGTTATGTTATAATGCTCGGAACAGAACACAGAAAGATAAGTCATCCTTAGGATAGCCAAAACACCTTAAGGGTCTAAGATTATAAATCCCAGTTTTGGAATAAACTGTTCATTTACAAATGCCATTGAAATTTGGACTTCATGGTGAAATAGTATATACTTGTTTATTAAAACATTCTCTTTTCTGAATTAGGTGTTTCCATCTGCTTTTTTTTTTTTTTTTTTTTTTTTTTTAAACAGAGATGAATCTGTCTGCCCTAAAGGTAGAGGTAACTAAAGTGCCAGAACCCTGTGCAGATCTTAAGGATTTAATACCTCCTCGAGTAAGTACTGGCAATCTGAACTGTGGAACCTGTTAAGGTGAGCTAGGCAGATCTCCATTGTCAAAGCTTGGTCCAATTTTCATGCCTGGCAGTCAGCTAACTTAGTGGGAAACATTAAGCATGGCATTTAAAGTACCATTTTTCATAAAGATGCACATAAACACCCACATGCACCTTATACACCTGCCTGCGAGGTGTTTGACTAATAGACAAGTGTATATTCACTAGATAACTTAAAAATATCTAGTTCTACAAAAAAAAAAAAAACATTTCAAAATGTCATTGTATTTTAAAGAACGGTTGTTCCAATGTTCTGGCTCTTCACCTCATAGATAAAGAGATTTTTTTCAAAAAAAACTTTGTGTACATTTGTCTCAAGGAACTATGACTAGAACTGATGATGAGGAGAATTATACAAACCAATCTAAACACTAGTGAAATTAGGTCTGTCACAAATAGGTCTGCTGGGTATTGAGTTTGAACATGATTATATTCTGGCTACACAGTATTGCAAGTGTTCTTATAACAGCTTTGGCACAGTCACACACTCTCATCCTAATTCAACTTGTCAGGCTCATCATGAAGTGAACCATGTTCATTTTATTTTAATTCAGTGTATATCATACAAAAAATAAGACCAATTCCATGTGAGAAACTAACAAAAGGGTAGGGTAAAGCCACTGCTCAGTCTCATCATTACTTGGATTGAGACCACAAGGACAGGTAATAAAAAAGAACTGAAGATGACAGAAAAAGCTATGTATGATTCTGAAAAAACAATTCCCTTTGCTCAGGATTAATGTCCAAATGACAAAAGGGGGGATTAAATCCTACAGAAATACGGGTGTCCTAGAGGCTTCTTTGTGACTTCTGTTAAGCTACATGGAATGATCTCTATAGATATCATTACAGTGGATGTGTACAACTCTAGATATTATTCACCGTTCTTCTTTCCTACAATAACATCATAAAGACTTCATACCAACTTCTAGGAATGATTTAACTACATATAACAGTATTTAGGTGCCTTAGCTTCAGCATATGTCATTTAAGAATCAACATGTGACACCTACGGTTTCCCATTATAGTTCATGGAGAAAAATAAGCACCTCTAACAAATCATTTCATCTTAAAATAGGCATATATTAAAAACATTTTTCTCCATCAGCAGGTTAAAGTTCTTACAGTCTTTATAACTGCAACGTCTCAGGGGTACAGAAAAGCATTTAGTAGTAGTGCACAGAAACATTGGAGGCAATTTTAATAAAAGCATTTAGGCAACTGCTCCTAACTGGGTACATAATTTCTCCTAATTAGATACATAATTTGATAGATAAATTGTGTTTGCCTAAGTTTAAGCTGTGAATTGAAATCACCTTCCAATATCTGGCTTTGGCCCTCTGATCACAGGAAAATTTTGGCAGAGCAGGAAAATGTCCTGAGTTTTTTGTTTAGACCAACACTAACGGTACCAGGTCATCCATACTCTGTTTTCTATTTTTTTTCTGGCTAGTGTTCCTTAATGTTTATTTGGCTAGTTCTTATGTGTCATTGGACTCACTGCTTATGAGAAACTGCCTTATACATTATATCTTAACAAAAACACTCCTATTGCAAACAAGTTATTCAAAAATCGGTATAGATATTCCCAAAGAGGATTAGCACAGCCTCCTTCCAGCAGGCTGACAGGTTCTCCTTTGTTTCTTTGTCTTTCCTTCCCTGCCACCATAGACTTCTTTGCTAAATTAGGGTACTCTATAAGTCTCAACACTCACCAACATGGTGGGATGTCAGCTCCTCAGCTAAAAATCCTGAGACAGGAAGCATTCAGGTATATTTTGAAGTGGGGCAAACGAAGTTGTGTGACATTTTTTAATAAATAAATGAATGAATAAAAAAATAGCTGGATCAGTTTTAGAAGACACGATGTTGTAAATGGACTGCTTCCAAATTTCACACTCATATCATTAACAGTTTGTTACATGACTGGAAGAAAGATCAGAGAATTTAGGACTAACTCATGTTGTAGCCCTCAGCCCCCTCCTTGTTCCAGGCTTTATACAAATGGTCCATCAGATAGGAGATAGCTCTGTTTAGAAGCTTCATGTCTGTGACAGTGCAATGAATATGTCGATCTTCTGATTAGAGCATATTAGCTGCAATGTATGGTTCAATGCCACCACATGAACTGGCTGGTTTATATCTCACTCTCTTATAGCGTGGGTGCCCACACCCACCAGTAAACACCTGCTTATGGGCTGGTCACCTCTTAGTGCCAGTCCAACTCACTAGTGCCCTGCAGAATTGCAGGTTCCACACATTTGCTGGACTTGCCAAAAACTGAGGGAAAGTGAAGGTTCAGACATTCTTCTTGCATGGATTCATGAAGCCAGGAGGCCATACAGGAGACAAAGGATAACTCAAACTGGCCCTCATTCCTCTACGCGGTCACATGAAGATTACCTTCCAGAAATAAATAATTACCAAGATGCAGGGACTCTATCAACATTAATGTGTACACAGATCAGGCATGTGTACACAGCAAAGGTGAGAAATCCTTAGAACTCAAAACATTTTGAAACAGGTATTTGGATTCCCAGTGATGGTTGTTTGTTCATTTTTCTAAAAGGATTACCTATTCTGACACAAAATAAGCCAAACAGATGATTACCCTTTAAAATCAATGGGTGCTTTCCTTGGTCTACAAGGATACCTCCTTGAAATTGCTTATAGTGACATTACAGGAGCACATAGAGTTTTATAATTAATTGTTAATAGATGGATAAGTTAAATGAAAAGGTTTAATCCTCGTATATAATTGAACTACTTAAACGTACACATTGCTTGAACTGAGTGTTAAAAGAGCATAATGTCTACATCTGGTTTTATAATTAATTCTAAAAAAAACTTGTAATGAATATAAATAGGTTTTCAGTTGAAATTTCTGTGTTCAGTACTAAGTGTAAAAGGGGAAAGCTTGCATGTCTTATTCCTCAGCAAATTAGCATGGTTTTCTTAGCAGATGTTTACAATAAATCAAAAAGTTTCTGCCTGGAAAGAGTTTTACACAATCTCCTAGTGACAGAGTTAATCTCCCAGATTTCTATCTTCTTTAACCTGCTGCTTGTTTGTTAAAGATGAAAGGTTGAGGCACTGACGTTTATTTTCCTCCTTTCTGGCAAGTGACTGCTTTACTACACACAAGCAAGTAATTTTCTAATCACAGCAAGTGGCAAATAGGCATTCACACTACTACAGGTTTGGGTTAAAAGTCATGGAATATCATGAATAAAAGAGCTGCTTCTCATCTGCATTTTGTTTCTCCTTGGGAGAAGACACTGTGGTGCCACATGAAAGTAGACAGCTGAAAAAATAGGTTACTTCTCAGCAAGGAAATCTCACGGCTCAATGCAGGTGAGGGATGAGTGAGTTTAGAAGTACCATTTGGGTGTTAATTAAGGCAAGTAGTACCTAGTGAGCATGGGAGCAAAACATATCAGACGCTAAGATAGTGGTATCACAATCTTGAGAAAACCTAGCAGGGACTGATTTCGGGCCTGCTTTCTGACTGAGGTTAGCCAAAAAAATGTCCCTTGTTCTTTGAATCACATAGAATCATGCAGATTCTCTGAATCCTACTGTGTCCAAAATGGAAACAACAGCAAAGTTACCAAAATCCCTTTGTATCTTCTTGTCTAAAGTGGCCTATAGCCAATGGTATGATGCTGTGGGTTATGACTTCAGGCAAAATCTGAGATAGGTCTTTAAGTGGGCATTAACGTGGCCATCTCCATGCAACGTCTAGATCCAGAAGACTCCAGAAGCCAAATGCCTGAACATATTTACCCTATACCATACCCTCTATTTCTTATCCTAAGTATCCATTACAAGGTAGTTATGACAAATAAGAGGCAGCGGGAGGTGGACTTTAGATTCAGTCAAGTATGGTGGTTGTCACTTCATATTCTTATGATCTCTAAGTTCCTCAGTTTCATCTAGTCATTCAGTTTTAAAAATAGTAAATGAACCACAAGAATCTCTGTGCAGTTGAAGAGTCACTGTGTGGAGTGGGGGTTAATGCCTTAATTTCACATCACAAGGTGAAGTATTCCACATTTTAAATCCATTACAATTATTACAAAGCTAACACTGACATACAGACTTCCTTTTATGAGAGGAAAATCATACAGATTAACCACAGTTTGGAGCAAATATCAGTTTGGGCTTATTTAACAATAAATAAGGGGATATGGGACTTTGTTGCTGCTTCTTAACTTCCATTTATTTAAATTCCTTCAAATCACAGCAAATTTCAGACCAAATTGTGAAATAAACACACATAAAACTCCTCCCTATTTTTAAGTCTGTAATGCAGAGGGTAAACTCCACAATGAGAGTTTAAAAGTATTCTAGCTATTAATTCTGGTGAATTGCAGTTATATACTTCACGTGTCAGTATTTCTTTTTCTATCATACATTGCAACAGCAACTAAGAAGAGAGTCAGATTATATGAGGTTCTGTCATACAAATGCACCATAAATCAGAGTGTCTGCTCCTAAACTTCGGGAGCTGATGCTTGGCCATGTACTACATACCATTCAGTGAGCAACTGAAGAATGGTTAGTTTCAGAAGCTGGGCTATGATTAAGTAGTACTTGAGAAGAATTGAGTGAAAAAATGAGGTAAATAGAAAACTAAAAAGTGACTGAACATTCAGAATCAATCATGATTCACTGTATTTGCCTTTAGGTAGAAATATGCAGTATGTGTGGTCCTAGCAGTCTTTGGTGGGTTTATCACAGAGTTACTGTTAGATGGAGTATATGACAGAGAGATTTCAAACATGCATCTTAAAAACTGCATGTCAAGTGAAGAAAAAATAAAATCATTAAAATTATCTAATATTTTAAAACATGCTGTGTGGATGAACATGTCTGTTGGATACTATGGAACTATACTGTTCTATATTAATTAAAATATTAAAGATATTTCGGACTGCAGGGCTAAATATAAAGCAGGCACCACACAAGCTGTTTTGCAAGCAGTCCCATTCAGCTTTGCCAGCAAATGTCAGCGCTGATCCTTCCTATGCCCTGTGCCTAGGGCCTCTCTTACACAGAGAAGGCCAATTGTACTGAACTATGGGAACACTTATAGCGTGGAGAACAGAAGCTAAAACAAGACCCACCAAACTTATTTTCACTTGAGATCAAAGTCAGAATGTGAGTTCAACTCTCCAGACATCAAAGACCAGCACACAAACCCACTGTGCCACTTCGACCTGAAATTATGTCCTTATTATGTACAATGAGGTGTAAGGCTTTTATCTCCAAATGCAGTGTAAAAAATTCCATTAGCTAAAAGTATCAAATCAATGTAAATAACAGCAATAATACTACTAATAATAATCATCATCTGGACTTGATCAGTAAGAACTCTGTTACTTAAAATTATTGTTTTTATTCTGCCAAGATTTCATATTAAGTAGACTACAAAAATGATTGAGGAGAAAAACCTTACTCACAGACAGTGAAGTCACTGTAATTTTCTTTTTAACAGAATTTGATGACAAATTCTTATGTCTTTATTGTGTTTTATATATAGAGACATCAGAGCTGGCTTCTACTTGAACCTATTTTACTAAACCTAGGAATATAATCCAGTCCTATTTCCATAGTCACTGAAATCAACAGAAAGTCTACTCGCTGCTTCAAACAAATATGGAAGCAGAAGATGGTTCCATATGTGGCTGGGATTTGTTCTTGCTCAACATTCACACTTTCTTGAAAATTACTACATTGAAATCAGAGTGAAGACCTCACTAGTACAGCAAAGAAAGGCGAGTGTAGCATTCGAATTTCCAAAAATAAAGGAGAAGAGATTATTTAGACAGTCTGTTTCTTAAACTGGAGTTATAACATACATGGAAGCAGATAATGCACATGCACAAATCAGACAGTTGCCCAACTTCACGCAGGAATTTGACAGTAAACAGCAAAGTGCTGACGTGACTCTGCTATCTGACAGTAAGAGGAAAGAGTGCAGAGCACACACTTTTAACTAGTCTAGTGGTACTTAATGTTTTTATTATTATTTTATTTGAGACACTACATGAAAAAATTTCAGTAGAGGCATAGATATTTAACTAGAGAACTGGCAGTATACTAGTTCTTCCTAGTTCTCTACAACAGACTCCACGGAGGAAGCCAGTAAAGCCCCAAAGGGTTTAAGGAGAAAAAATAAGCAATGTTCTGATCTAATCAATTTTCTCAGTTCCCAGCATAAACCATGAAATATAACCAAAGACTCCTGGAGGGAATAGTAGATATAATAAGTACTCATATAGGCAGAATAAGTATACCACACTTCTATCTTGATGCACTACCGTACAATGAATGAGAGTTCTTGGTGAAAGACTGTCCAAAATTTTATGAATATCATAGCCCACCTCAGGGGGCTATGTAGGTAGTAAAGATAGTCTGTTATGTACATGTGGACAGAGGCCATTTAGGAAAGTTATAAAAAATAAGCCTAGTCTAGGTGGTAGACCTATATAGGTTGTGTACCCTTAAACATCTGTACCAAGGACCTGGTCAGAAGAAACTGCAGCTTCTTTCTGATGAACAATCTGAGCTTCCCACTGTGGAAGCAAAGCTATATGGGGAAGCTAATGTGTACAACACACACCTTAGTCCAACAACGGTGTGGTACACAGAAGTGCTCTGAGGCTTAGATTTAGTGATACCTGATTGCCTCTCCCATTTGCAAAGGCCTTTCACTAGTTAATTGTAAAATAAAGTTTTGTGAAACATCAGGCAAAATAAAAAGTAGCCTACTTGTAGACCTTCAGTAACCCGTAGTCCAAATCCTATAAACAAACTGAATTTTTTAATTCTGGAAAAGCTGCAAAACAGAGGACACAGTGAAGACAAACAAGTGTGTTTACACTCTTCCTTTCAATCCCCATGAACCTCTTTGCTACAACAAGTCAACATCTTTTCTGACACTGCAGGCTGATGGTACCAAAGGTTTACTTCATAGTTCACTTTCATTCTTACTGCCTTGTGTTTAACTGGTTGCTTGGTATTGATCAAGCACTGACTACTCATCCCTCTCTCTGCAGCTGGGATTGAACTAGAACCATAAATTCAGTGCTCTTAGCTCAGCTTCAATAGGACAAGTGGATGCATAATACAACATAAACAACGGTTGTAGTTAATAAAAGCTGCAGGACTAAATAAGCATAAAAACTGAAATGCCCTTTAAGCCCACAGAAGGCTAATGTCTGAGGCTGTGAGGCCCATTTGAAAGTAGAAAGCAATGTCAGTGATTATATTGTGCCCACCCACATTGTACACACATTGTACGTGGGCCCTGAACATATACAGACATTATGACAAAAAATACTTGAGTATTTTACTATATGGATTTATAAATATAGAAGGAATTAGTATATTGGAGTAAGTTCTAAACTACTAGAATTTCAGAACAAAATTCTTCAGTCTCATTTTTGGCATCAGTCTACTTCTGTGTTATTAAATTTTTGTATTGTAATATTCCTATAAAACTAAATATTTATAAAAAGGTGCCAGTAACTCCATACAGAATTTCATTAAAAATCTTTGTGTTTCTCCTGTCCTTTGAAAATAAATAATCATTTCTTCAAGAGGCCAACATATTTTTCTTTAACAATATCCTTTGTCTCTCTGGCATAAAGCTACATTTGCTGTTTTTTGAAAATTCCCGCTTTTTAATGCCTGTAAAGCTAAAAGCATGTACTAAAAATACTTCAGTTTTTTTATTCCAGAGCACATCCTAAAGAAGAGTGAGACTTAACTTTGAAGTAGAGATTTTATACCAGATTTAAAAAAGTAAGCCTGAAAAAAAGGGCATAGCTCAAATGCAAACAGAGATGGGCGGTTTGAGCTACGCAGCCCTAGGTGACAAGTTAGATCACACATTAGTGGCACCGCCACCTTTAGCCATGGTTCCCAGGACCACGGTCAGTGCAGCCTGTCCTGGATGATCATGGCAAGACAGAGTGACTATGCTTCCTGAGGGAAGGGACAGCCTGATTCCTGTTGCCACTGACAGCGTTAAGGTGTAGAAACTGACACTGCAAACAGCGATTGCATGGTGCAGTGCTTCTACTAATTTCAGCGGAGGGCATTTAAAAGCTGTCACCACCAAGACAGAAGGCTCAGAAATCGTACACAAACAGATTTACATCTGTAAAATCAAGTTTTCTACCTGTAGCTGATGGCAGGTAAGACAGAATGAAATTAGGTAAATCATATCAACACCAACTGGACATACCAGATACTAACTTCCCATCAGAAGATTGTTTGGTTACACCACATAAGCAAGAGTGCCAGAACTTCAGCCATAGCAAATATGTTGTTGGCACGACGAATTAGCCATGGACAGACTAGCTTCGCTGGTTTAAAGAAACTGAAAATCCAGGACGCTGTAGTCTTATACCTAAAAAGGCCCGAAACAGCTCTTTCTTAGCACAATTTCAAAGTGGGTGGAAAAATTCTTGGTGGTCATAATTACTGCACCCTCAACAAATGAAAAACTGAAAGTTATTTTAATCTCTCATGTTAATCCTTCACTCAGTTTTGCTTTCTAAGTAATATTGTTTTAACAGTTGTGCCAATGGCTGCCTAGCCAATATTTTCACAAAATGTTCATGGGCTTTGCCAATATTATATTAAGAAGGACATCTAAGAAATGCAAACATTTAGTAGACTTTTATGAAAAGTGATGTCTGTCCAGTATCTCATACCACTGGACAAAAAAAGAAAACAAATCAAGAACTAGACCTCTGGAATACATTCATATTTCATATGACAAAGATACTCACTCTTTGTCCTGAGAAATAATAGATATATATGATCATTGTTTGCAGTCACACAATACGCTCACATAATCTCTTGCTGTCCTTCTCACAAAGAGCTAACAGTCTAGATCCTACAAGACAAGAATGAAGATACACAAAGAAATAGAAAAGAAGGGGGAAAACAATGGGGGATGATACTGTGGTCATAAGTCTAGCCAGATCAATAAAAATATCCAGTGATTTCATTTCTTTTTTCATTCTCTTTCACGTCTTGCAGGCTACATAACCGTAAAATGATTTAGAACTGGTTGAAAATTATATATTCTTAACCTGTGGGAATGTAACTTAATGGTTGAATTTAAACTGTTTTAGTGTTCTCAGAAATATTCAGAGAGAAGCAATGCAACTCAGTAAAGAAACAAAATGTGGCTCAATTCTGATACAGAGCAAATTCCATTTAAAAAAAATGCACTTGGGCTGTATGGGAGGCTGAATGGCAACACTTGGGAGATACAGATCCCTTGAAAATCTAAAGGCTCAGCCTCTGCAGCCCTCTACAATTCAAGGCAAAGGACTGGAAGGGCTCCATCCAATTCTTCCTAGTGTTTTACCAACACCTCACGCAGAACACATTACCTGGGTTTAATGCTTTGATTTTTATGAAGAAACCTATTCTGATCAAAACTAATTTTCTCATCATGTTCTCATATTGAAAAAAACAAGCCAAGATCAGATTGAAACACAAAGTTTAAGGTTTAATAATTCCTCCTAAAATTCTATTATCACTAACCTCAACGAACAATTGTAAATGAGTAGGTTGTTTCTGATTTGTAAGGCCAATGGCACAAAAATACTTGACTAAAATATGTTACAAGTTAATGTGGAGAGAGAGTGGTGGAAAAGACATGAGTTTAACAGCTCAGAACTGCAGATTAAACAGTAAAGACTGCAAGAAATAATCTTACAATAGAAGACAGAAAATTTGTGTTTTGTTACCAGATGGGGAAGCTCTGCAATCTGAGGGTGTAAAATATATTAGGGAACAATGTCTGTATAACAGCACCAACTAATATTTAATTGTTGTTGGTTTTTGTTTTAAGATTTAACTTAACATTCAGTTTAAGATTTGTTTCCAGTTTGAGGTAAAGGCAAGATTCTTCCCAGAGATGAAGACCAAAGCTGAGTTTAATGCAGTTCCCAATTTACAGGCATCAGAGCCAGGAATGGCAGTGGGGATATAGTACAAAGATAGCAAAGGAAACAGAAAAGGAATGATTTAAGTGTTGTGTTTCAGGCATTCTGAGCTTACCATAAGATTGAGGAGTTCTGAGAAGACTGTGCAAGAATCTGAATTCAAGTTGAGTCTTTGTAGTAACGATGATAGCCGAAGTTCTGTTTGCAAAGAAAATCCATGGGAGAGGAAAACAGAAGTAGGATAAAGGGATAAGTCTGCAACCTCAGAGAAATTTGGGAGGAAGACATGAAAGCTCCCTAGAGAAACAGTAGCAGCAAGTGTTCTTTGCATGTATTGTTATAACCTGTGTTTAAAATCCAAACTTCTGTTTAAAGAAATGCAATGGAACACAGCCGAATATAAATAAGTTCTATTGTGCAGTGGCAGGAAAACATTTCTGAGATCTGAAGGATGGCTCAAATAAATTTGCGTTTGTAGTATTTGCGTTAGACTGTGAGCAACTAGGCAATCACTGCTGCCAAGCAATCATGACAATATTATACAAGTTTTTTTCTCTCGGGCTCCAGTTTCACATCTTCTGGTGTCCCATAGTATCTTAAGCAGATTCTTCTTCTTCCACTAAGTCTAATATAACATAACAACACTTAAAGCTAAGCTTAGAAAAAGACTGTACAACACCATTAATTTTTTTCTGTTCCTTCAAGAACTTTGCAATGAAAAGTAATAGAGAATTTTCACTTAAGCCTGTAGAGGTAAACAGATGTGCCAAGATCAATTATGTCTGCAGGAATCTATAACAGCTCTATAAATTAATTTTTACCATGCCTGATTCTACGATATTTTCACAAGTGCATTCTTTTATGGTGCCATTTCACCACCTGCATTTACAAATTTCTTCCATATATTACCAATTTTATTTTGCAAATGATAGAATATGCTGAGTATGAGAACACTGAGTATAGTGTGATCCATTTACTGAGGTCACATAGTCAATTGACCTTGAATGAAAAGCTTGCCTTGTACTGAGTAATATCACATCCACAGTCAATATTGAATACCGAAATAATTTAGCGTGCATTTAAAATACCAATAACTGGTAATAACTTCTAAAGCACAAAATGTACGGCATATCATGTTGAAGAACTGCTAGGAGCCTCTTATTCATTCTTAGGTTGCCCTCTACTGCTTAAGGTAAGAAAAACAAGGCATGTTTTACAGGGCAATTAAAAGCAGGATTTGAGGGAAGATGATAGCTCTGGAACTAGAATAGGAAAAAGAAAAACTTCTACAGACAGTTTATATCTTTTTAAAATTCTATTCATTTTAAAAGGTAACATCAGAGAAGGAAAAAAATCTGTAAAGAAGAATTCACAATGGAGCAAATGTACAAAGTTTCACAAAGTGACTAGACCTCTAACAGATTGCAAACATCTTTTGTCCTGATGAGTCATCAGCTATAGGAGCAAATCCTTCAGTTTTAACACAATTCCTCTTTTAAGAATTAAATTTGTGGCACTGCCTTGAAAGACCAAACACTCAAATTCTTGGCTTGGAGAATTTAAGCTAGGAACATGGCAAGAAACAATGTCTTCTTTTGCTTGTATTTTAGATATGTACTGATTGCTGGTATTGCATGTATCAGCTTGAGAATCCAGGGGCTGTGATACCCAAATAACTAAATCCAAGTTCTCTTAGCACTTAAACAAAGTGCAAAGAGTTGAAGTTATTGATGTGTGACCCTGGAAAAATAAGTGTTTTGAGAAGTCAAGGGAATGATGTCTGGCCCTGAAAAGAGATTGTCCCTTCTCAACAATGAAAATCACCTCTTTCCTATGAAAATGATCACATTTATTCATTACATAGGGTTTTATTTTTGAAACAGGTTGGTGAATAAGTTGTGCAAAAGCCAGATGTAGCATTACAGTAAGTATCCAGCCCTCAGTATGACTTTGAAAAAGAAAATGGGTAATGGCAGCCCCAGAGTTTTACAGAGATTTTCTGCCTGTCCCATCAGTCAGCTAATCCTTAATTTTTCTAACAAGGGGAATCAAATTTATTTGGACAAGAATCAAGAAGAGAAACTGGATGTGCTTGATTTAACTGCAGCAGACAAGGGGAAGGACTTGTTGGTTTGCAGTGGCTGTTAGGTATGAGAGAGCCCAAGTTTTTGGCTCAGTGTAGTGACCAGGGACTTTCAGAACATGTAATGTTGTCTTCAGAGCAGGTGAAGCAGATCCCAGATAAAGGAGATTTTCCTCATTTAGCAGAGCTCATGGGAAAATACAGTAATGTTTCCTTAGATTTCTTTCTATTGGGATGCTCATCAGCTAATTGTATTGCTGATCTCTTTCAAGCAAATATAAAAGTCAGGATACTTTCTTACAGAGAAGATAAGAATGATCTAGTGATCGTGGGTAATGAAGGACTAATGAGTAAAATCCTATTTTTGGGCAATTTTAGAAACAGAAATCTACTGACAGGAACTACTATTAGAAACAGGTTTCTTTGGGCAGCTGTGAAAAAATCAAATAATTGCCATATGACTTCACTATGAAGCATGACAGGGGTGAGGGAAGCTTGGATGTCTCTTGTGTATTTTCTTCATCAGACTCATTTAGATTTCTTACATAGCTTTATGTTCCTTGTATTTGTTCTGCATTCCCCTTGGATGTATTTATTGCTCCAAATTATAGTTACATCTTGTGACCTTAACTCGAGCTCAGAGTAGTTTTTGTCTACAATTGTGTATATTTAGGGTCACTGACAATTAACTTCATTTTAACATTAAATTCACATAGTAAATTTGATAGAATGTAGTGTGTAGAGGGCTCTCATTGCCTTTAGGGACAAGATTTGCTGTCTCTGAAGACACATTCTGAACTGACCCAGATGTACAAGAACAATACTCACTGACTCCACAGAACAGGTTATGGAGTCCTTTGATCCTAGCCTCCCCTTTCTTTTCTAAACATCTTCAAAGGGCTGCCTCTGGGAAAAGTTCACCCATCTATTTGCTGACAAATCCAACAGGAAGGGCATGTGGAAGCTTCTTTCTATTTTATTGTTTGATTTATGTAAAAGGCAAACGTAAAAGGTCTGACATACAAGACACTGGGATCCAGGACTCCTCATCACACAGCTCAGTTCTTTAAACCCAGAAGGGTAAATAGCTATAGCTATACCCTTGTCACTAAAACAATCATTGTGTAAGTGACTATTTTTTAATTTACACATTAGTCTAATATAAGAGAATTCTAACAGGTTTAAATCCTGTTTTAAGCATCCCTGTCACCTGCAGGAAGATGAAATACAGAGAGATCATTTTCTGAGAACCTGGGCATATTCCTTTGGATTTGAATCTTAACAGGCTGGAAAAGGGTATTCATTGCAAGTCTCCCATAAGAAAACAGGAGTTCCAACTACTATATTATCACACAGAAATCAGGAAAAACAACCTCTACTGTCTGCTCTGTGAAATTAGTTAGTAAAAAATATAATAAACTCTATTCTCTTCTATCAAAGGAGTATGTATTATATACTTCTCTGCATATGTATCTAGAAGGTATGTATTCTCAGAGAAATTCACGTTCTGGCTCCTGAATTGACAAAGATGCCTGTTTGTAACCCTTATAAAGGTCTATGCAAGTTCTACAAAACAACGATTCCTCAAAACTCAAGATTTCTCAATCATGCTTTAGAAGTTCTAATCACTCCAGCACCCATCATGAGGAGTTTGAACTCTAAAATGTTCATTCACCATTTACCAACTTGGTTTAAGAGCTGGTATTATTGACAGAACTCAAGGGACAACAGGCAGAAACTGGAACACAGGAAGTATCTGTGCTTCACAAGGAAAAACTTCACTATCAGAGTGACAAAGCACTGGTACAAGCTGCCCAGAGAAGCTGTGGAGTCTCCTTCTCTGAAGATGCTCAAGACCTGTCTGGACACCTACCAACGTGATCAGCTGTAAGGAGCTTCCAAGCCCAACAATTTTGTGATTCTGTGATAGCTCACATTTTTTTAGTTGCTAATCAGTCTTGCAGCATATTTCTTTTACATGCCCAAAAAGCACTCAGACAACATCTGAGAACAGTTCAGAGACAGTAAAGTGTACAGGAGAAAGAAGATATAGCTAAAAAGACGTAAGTTGCACCAGGCCACATCCCCTAACGGCCCATTTTTAATTGCGTGCACAGATGTAAACTAGGATTCTAATTGTTAGGCTCTTAGTTCATTTCTTGGATATAGCATGTAATCATCCAAATTACTTAATACAAAAGAATTTTAAATCATGATTGAATAAGTGTCAAACTTCACCTGTGAGATAATCCATCCATCTCCTTAAATTCTGGAAAGAAGGAACTAGCTTTGCTCTGACAATACTATGCCAATGCAAAATGAAATGGCAGATTAGCAAAACCATGCAAAGACCAAGAAGGTTCCAGTGCAGTGCCCACTGCAAACAATGAAAAGACTCCAACTAGCATTGCTAGACATTGGATCAAGTCAAATAAAAGTGAGAGGAGAAACAAACTAACTTCATATATACACATAAGCAAAGAAATACAATTCAGGGATAACCACTGATAAAACCAGAAGCATGCAGCTAGCTAGGAAGTTTGTCAAAGGCACAGGAGAAGAAATTCGTCAAGCAAATTGTAGTCAAGAGCCAAGGAATGTGAATTTATTTCACTAATGATGACAAGTTCAAGGCATCTACACAAAAATAAGATGAGCACTGAAAGATGAGCTGACACATGCTGTGAACTTCATCTGAGGACTGCAGATACTCTTTTAACAGGAGGGTAGAATAATTTTGAGCACAAAGTTACTACACACAGAACAATGACTGCTATAATAAAGTGATATACACTGGGTCAGAGGCATACAAAAGCTGCTTCTTTCAGGGGGATACTTAAAGGCTATTTCTGTTTCATGGATGGTAATGAAATTGTCTGTATCATGAAACAGCTCAGAATCCCTAGGCACAATATTGCTACAGAATTTATCAATTCCTTCACTGTGGAAGAGGAGATAGAAGAAGTTCCCTCTGCACAGGCTTATTCTCAACATCATTTAACATCTCCCTGCCTATATATAGGTGGCGATCATCTTTCTGTATTTACAAACTGCGTTAGTTAAATTCACTTTAGTGTTTTGCATAAGAAACTCCACAAATACAAAAATAACAGTAAGCACTAAGTGTCTATTTAGAAGCATTTCATCAGATGGTACAGACCAGAGCCTGTTGAAGGACACTTGGAATGGAGATATGAAAAACAAATGTTACGAGGGAAGTAGGAAAGTTATACTTGCCAGCAAGAGCTTCAGCTTTCATTTTGCAGATGAAAATGCGGCTATATCTACAAAAATTTTTAAGATTTAAGTAGTTATGCTGAATTATAATTGTTGTGGAACTCACAGAATCATCACAGAATGTTTGGGATGGAAGGGATCTTTAAGATCATCTAGTTCCAACCCCCCGCTATAGGTAGGGACACCTCCCTGTAGACCAGGTTGCTCAAAGCCCCATCCAGCCTGGCCTTCAATGATTCCAGGGAGGGGGCATCCACTGCCTCTCTGGGCAACCTGTGCCAGTGTCTCACCACCAAAGTAAAGAATTTCTTCCTAGTATCTACTCTAAATCTACCCTCTTCCAGTTGAAAGCCTTTTCCCCTCATTCTGTTGCTACATGCCCTTATAAAAACTCTCTCCAGCTTTCCTGTAGGGTCCCTTCAGGTACCGGAAGACTGCTATAAGGTCTCCCCAAAGCCTTCTCTTCTCCAGGCTGAAGAGCCCCAGCTCCCTCAGCCTGTCCTGATAAGGGAGGCGCTCAAGCCCTCTGATCTGAAGCACAGGAAGTCCTGCACAAATGTGTAAGAACTTCTTCACAGAAAGGGCAACAGAGCACTGGAGTGGAGTCTTCTTCTCTAGAGATATTCAAGACTTGGACACCTACCTGTGCAACCTACTGTAGGGAGCCTGCTTTGGCAGAGGCAGTTGGACTAGATGATCTCTAGAGGTCCCTTCCAGCCCCTACAATTCATCATCTTTGTGGCCCTCCTCTGGACCCACTCCAACAGCTTCATGTCCTTCTTGTCTGCTCCAGAACTGGACGCAGTACTCCACGTGGAGTCTCAGGAGGACAGAATCACCTCTGTCGACCTGCTGGTCACACTTCTCTTGAAGTTGGCCTTCTGGGCTGCAAGCACACATTGCTGGCTCATGCTGAATCTTTCATCAACTGACATGCCCAAATCCTTCTCCTCAGGGCTGCTCTCAAGCCATTCTCCACCCAATTTGTATCTGTGCTTGAGAATGCCCCAACCCAGGTGCAGGACTTTGCACTTGGCCTTGTTGAACTTCACGAGGTTGTCATGGGCCCACCTCTCAAGCCTGTCCAGGTCCCTCTGGATAGCATATTTTCCCTCTAGTGTGTCAACTACACTACTCCGCTTGGTATCATCTACAAACTTGCTGAGGGTGTACTCAATCCCACTGTCCATGTCACCTACGAAGATGTTAAATAACACCAGTCCCAGCACCGATCCCCGAGAATGCCACTCATCATCGGTCCCCACTTGGATGTTGAGCCACTGACAGCAACTCTGAGTGTGACCATCCAGCCAATTCCTTATGCAGCAAGTGGCCCATCCATCAAATCCATTTTTCTCCAATTTGGTGACCAGGATGTCATGTGGGACACTGTCAAACACTCCACACAGGTCCAGGTAGATTATGTTAGTTCCTCTTCATTCATCCACTGACACTGATCTTCACTTACAGTGAGCAGAAATTCTTTCTCCCAGTTCTTACCTTTCCTTTCTGCAGCTTCGGCAATGCAGGTACAGCCCCTGCCAGTGAAGACTAAGCCAAAGAAGTCACTGAGCACCTCAGCTTTCTCTATATCCCACACAACCAGGTCTCCAGTTTCCTTTTGGAGAGGGACAACATCTTCCCTGATCTTCCTTTTATCACTGATATATACACCTGTACAATTTCTTCTTTCCTATTATGTCCCTGGCTAGGTTTAATTCTGAGTTTTAGCTTTCCTAACTTGATCCCTGGCTCCTCAGACAACTTCTTTGTAGGTCTCCAAGGTAACTCATTTCTGCTTCCACTCCCCATAGACTTTCTTTTTACTCCTAAGTCCAGGAGCTCCTTTTTGATCCATGGAGGCCTCCTGTCATTCTTACCTGCCTTTCTCTTTCTCAAGATGTTCTACTTCTGGGCTTGGAGGAGATGGTCCTTAAATACTGACCAGATTTCTTTGGCCCCTCTTCCCTCCAGGGCTCTATCCCATGTCACCTATTAGGGTGACTCTATAAACCAAACACAGCAGAGTTATTGTCTTACTGCAGACCTAGTTCTTATAGGCAGATTACACTGTATTAATGACATGTCGTCTTAAAAGGTGAGTTTTGCAATACCATTTCTGTTTTAAGAAGTTCCTACTAAAAAAAAAAAAACCCCACACCTTTCAGCATCTTCCAGTTTTCTATGTCTTTGATTTTACACAGGACTTCCCCAGAGCATGGCCTCTCCTGCCATTTCCACTCAGCTATGTGTCCCAGTGAAGCCCATGTACACCAGTGTCTGAAATTAAAAATCACATTAAAACTACATACGTCCAGGTTAAAAAATAAATACACATCTAAATATAAGCAGTATTCAGCTAGTACCTTTTTTTGCCATATTTTAATATTGATATACTAAAAAACATGCTGAGGAGGAATATAAGAAATATTTTGTCTATATACACGGAGGAAAAAAAACAACCACCAGTGTTTCACAGACAGCAATCTCAATGAATTAGGTATGCCTACCCATCTTACAGACCATGTGGGAGCTTGTCTAAATGACCTCTCTAACTACTAAACCTAACCACAGACAGACAAACTCAGCAAGTCAAAGGAATATTTTGTATAGAATATACACACAGAAGATGCTTTATAGACAATAAATAAATCCAAGTCTGAGTTACAAAAACCTTCCCTCCTCCCCCTCAACCCCGCCCCCGCAAAATAAATCCACTTCAGCTGAAAAGAGCTATACCAACAACACACATAATGGAACTAACTGTAGTTAACAGCAAACAAATAGGATATTTAAGGGCAACTGGCAAGGAAAAAAGACTCAGGTGATAGTAATTATCTGAGAAGGCATAGAAAAAAAATCCTTAGTCAGAAGGGACAGTCTTACTGAGACTGAATTATCTACTAATCTGGGGATTCTTTTGTTTTGTAGGGTGTTTTTTTCATTGCTATTAGTTGAAGAGAGTTGCCTGCTATTGCCTGAGTGACAGTAGAAGTTACTTTGGAATTTTAAACTAGTTTTCCATGCAATTGTCATTATAAAAGTCACAGAAATGCGTGATTTCCTTATCAAAAGGAAGTTTTGAGACAGAATAGAACAAAACAGAGTGCTTTGGTTTTAAGTGACCTCCAGAGATCATCAAGTACAAATGCTGGAGTACTTCAGGGCTAACCAAAAGTTAATGCCCTTAATGATATGGTTTATCCAAATGCTTCTTCAGCACTGACAGGCATGAAGAATCAGCTCCTCTCTGAGAAGCCTGTTCCAGCATCTGACCACCCTCACAGAAAATAAATTTTTCCTTACTTTTATTATGAACTTCCCCTGGCACAGCTTTGTTCCATTATTGCACATTGTGTCATCAGTGTGCTTCTCCACCTCAGGGATTTGCAGAGAGCAGTGAGGTCACCTTTTGGCCTCCTCTTCTCCAGACTGGGCAACCCAAGTGTCCTCAGCCTGAGGACAGGAACTGAGGTGATATTAACAAGCCTGTAGTTTCCTGGGTCTTCCTCTTACACTGTTTCTGCAGATGGGTACACCACCACCTAACTTCCAGTCAACAGAGACCTTCCTAGACTCCCAAGAGCTTTAGTAAATTGTTGAGAAGGGTCCAGCCATAACATTTGCTAACTCCCTTAAGTATTCTTGTGCAAATCTTGTCAGAGGCCCCATAGACTTAGGAACTTGGGACTAATGTAACTGTTAACATACAATTTTGGTGACAACTGAAGTCACTGCTCCTCAAGTCATCTCATGCACACCATCTTCGAAAAAAAATTTTTTAACAGATGAAAGCTGGGGCTCAAGTAATTCCACGTTGAGCAGACAGAAGTTGAATATTAAGAAAAAATCATCAAAAATCACACAGAAAAGAAACAAAATCTAGGCACCCAAACAAATCATGTAGATGTAGACATGCATCTTTATGATTTTTTCAGAAATATATCAATAAAATACAACATTAGTGTTTTTGTTTGAATGAGCAAACACTTAGTGGAATTAGATTGTTTGGAAGAGTGCACATATAGATTTACTTAAAGTCTTCAATAATATGCTACAGAGCAAGGTTTTCAAACATTATTTGCTCATGTGAAATGAAGCCAGAAACAAACATCAACTATTAACAGCAAAATTCAAGGCCCAGGTACAAGGCTTGTAAGATAGAATTACTCTGCACTCGTTACATGCTAGATATCAGATGGACCATCTCTTCTCAAATCACTTTATGCACATACTACTTAGAGCATCGAAAAAACAGAAAACTACAAGACAATAAGTCTTCTGAAGAATCAGCACTATGAAATATTTTCTCAAAGAAAAATAAGCAGCTCATAAGCAAATTGCTTCCAGGAGTGATACTAAATTCACTGGTCATTTCTTCATTCATAAGAATAATCATGGAACAATGCATCTGTCTTTCATATTTCTATGAAAGTAATAAATGGAAAAAATTACACTGAAGAAAGCAAGCTAATGGTGATCTTATTAGCAGATAATCCTCAGATATTACAGTGGTAGTCGCTAACATTTTAGTATGTGAGCGACTACCACTGTATCTCTGAGATTTTTTCTTATGCTTTGTGCTTCTTTAATTGAATTCTCACCTGTGTTCCCATTCTGAATAAGTAACTCCAGGTAGTTATAGAAACATCAACAATATACACTGACCATTCATTGGATTAACTTCTTAATGCATTTATTTTTGTAAAGCATGTCTAAGTCTCTGGAAGAACTACTAGAGTAGTCAGAGTGTTATACTAGAAGGCATTACAACAGATGTCCCCGACAATTTGTGAGAAAAACAAAACTTAAAAGTATTCTACAGTGTACCTTCACTGTCTCAATTGCCTTTGAAGTACAAAATAGCATTTTTTAAGAGCCATAATTTATAGACATACATCTGGAATTTTCAGTAAATTGTGTTTTCTTTTTTCCTCTAGCAATGTGGCAGCTTAACTCCTCTCTTATAAGAGAGGAAACTGAAAAAAAACAAAGGGAACTCTCTTAGGACTTGTAATTCACAGAGTATAAGTTGACATAAGGAATATCAGAAAAAAACGTAGGCAATTTCACACTTGCGTTCTGCTGCAAAGCCTGTTGATGGGAGTTTTATGACTTCATTAAGTCTCTTACACTTAAATTACACCAAGCTTACACTAGATAAGGCAATGTGATTAGATATCTCTGAGTAATCTTATATTTCTACATTACACAAAGATTAGCCCTAGAAGTCATCAGCTTGGCCCTTCACTATCCATGAAATATGCCTGGTTAACTTACTGGCACTTTCATCAGGTTAGTAAGCGCAGGGTGCCAGAATGACTGGATTCTCTGAATCCAAAAGCAGGATAAATGTTCCAGAACTAATATGCATATCCCTGTAACATGCTGTATTATCTGCTCCAGATAGGGACACAGATCCTTCCACAGCTGATCTGCTTCAGCATTTCCTCCACTGGTGAACCCTAACATGCAGTTGTTGGTAGAACTAGACAAGTTTAAAAGGTCTAAATTGAAGAGATGCAGTATATTATCTTATTAAAAAAAATAAGAAATCATTTACAGGAATTCATAAAATTTGTGTTAAAACCAGTGACTTTGCCATTACTAGTTCACTTAATTTATAAAGCAGTATAATACAGTCAACAAAAATTTCATCAGTATAAACAGCCATATCTTTACAGCATTACCTCAGCATTCTTATCCTTTTAGAGAGCATCTTTTTTTATACTTGCAGCATTTTTCCCAATATGTCTAAAGACTGTACTATTTATGGTACAGAACAAGTCCCCACATTGCTTCTGGTAGAGTGGGACAGCATTTTCACACTGCAAAATTACTTGAGTCTTTCTGTAACCAGAAAACCTGGAACTTGTAAAGCAAGAATAATTAAAAAAAAAATCTTTGGTTCGCTGTTCCATAAAACCAGAGAAGAGCACAAAATATTTAATGACTTAATGGTTATATTAATACCTGCCCATGGATAATTAAATGAATAGAAATACAGAAAAGCCAGGAGACTTGTCTTTTAAGAAAGAAATACATACTGTACAAACCTAATCTTACTTAGGAAGGCAACTACTAAAGCAGCTATTTACTCAAGAGTTGTGAGTTTGTGAGAAGGAAAATCTCTAAGTGCATTTCATCTCCGTGCACTGTCCTGAATTGACAATACACTAATATGGAAAAAATGTCTAAAAACCAGCAGTGGCTGGCTGCAGTTATCTGTTTATCCATCTATCTGTAAAATGTTGCTAATATTACAGAGATGTATAAGAACAGAATGCGCCTGGATGCTCTTTGTTCAGTGCAAACTTTAGTTATGCACCAGCACAGACTCAGGAAGGATTAACTTAACACCAAAGGGATCAGCAAAGTATGTTGAACAGAACTCCCGTATACCAGGTGATCCCAAGCTGACAGCTAAAAGTCTTCATCCTGGAAACTGAAGTTGCTACACTTAAATGATTCTGGGGATTTTGTGAGTTACCATAAAACTGGTGCTGTACTGCATATCTTTAGTTCTACATTCTTACAGATATTTAAAGAAAACTCATACATGAATATAAAGGACCACTAATAGAAGTCCTCCTCAGTGTCAGTCTTAAGTGTATTCATCAAATTATTTTCCTTTTTAGGGGACTAGCTACCACAAATAAATGCACTTTCCAGACAGCTGTGTTTAAAATGAGTCAAGTATCTAATCTGTACATCTCTGATCTCCCTTAATCAGTCCTTTTCTAAGTAGACCTTCATAATGCCATAATACAATGGAAAGTACAACAAAAACAGTGGCGTGGCAAAATCTTATGTTACAGCAAATGAGGACAAGCCCAAACACAGCAACCATAGACACAGAAACAAAGGAAGAAAATCTGCTTACCTTTAGAAGACCTCAGGTAAGCACAGAACTCCAGCAAAAGATGCCCTTGCCTCCACTGCCAGCCCTCAAAGTCTGGGAAGGGGTGGATCCTGGGCTCCACCCCTTCCAGTCACTCAGGTGCATTGCATGCACCTGAGCTCCCCGGGGTTGGCCCTGCCTTCCTACCAGGTGCTCAATCACTGGTTCAGGCTGTGACTCAGCGTTTCCGCTACAACCTTGTGGTGAAATGATCATCTTGTTCATACAATTTTGTATTAGTAGGAATGTATACATTTGCTTCTTGCAGGGGACAAAAAGAGTTTAGCAATGTTGGATTTAACTGCATGAGCTGGTTACTTGAGGTTTAACAAATCTTGCTATTCATAGCTGTGAGTGTTGCATGTAAGTGCTATATTCCCCATTGTCTCCCAACTCTTTGTTACTTTTTGTAAAATTAATACTGCTGAAAGAATAATATAAGACATTCAGCTGGTAATCAACAATTAATGATTAAAGCAATTTTAAAATGTGTTGGATATTATAATCCCTTTAATTCTTCATTTGCATAAGATTTTGTCTTCTTATTTTCCCTAGGAAGTCTAATACTGTAATATGAATTTCATTTCCACATTAAAATTTTCCATTCACTTTAATAGCAAAACTGAGCCTGGAACTGAGTAGCAGGTGGTGCAAAGGGATTGAAGAAACTCTCAAACAACTTCTGCTTCACAGTATGGTCTGGGCAAGATAACAGCCCTGATCCTTCTCCTCTCTTCAGCCTTTGGGAGGTCACAACTGGAGTCCAGTTTTGGGCTCCCCTGTATGAGAGACATAGACATACTGGAGGGAGTCCAATAGAAGGCGATTAAGATGATGAAGGGGCTGGAGCACCTCTCCTATGAGGAAAGGGTGAGAGAGCTGGGACAGTTCAGTCCAAAGAGGAGACTCAGAAGGGACCAGTGTCCATAAATACCTGTGCCAAGAGGACACAGCCAGGCCTATTTCAATGGTGCCCAGTGCCAGGACAGGAGGCAATGGGCATGAACTGGAGCACAGGGGCTCCCTCTGAGCACCAGGCAGCGCTGCTGTGCTGTGCGGTGCCAGAGCACTGGCACAGGTTGCCCAGAGGCTGTGGGGTCTCCTCCTTGGGGATGATCAGAAGCCGCCTGGCCATGGGCCTGAGCCCCCTGCTCTGGGTGTCCCTGCTGGAGCAGGGGTGGGCCAGAGGGGCACAGAGGGCCCCGCCAGCCTCAGCCTTTCTGAGATTCAATGACTGGAAGAATTTTGGTATTTCCTACTGACCTCTTGAACATCAGCATCCAGTTCATCTTTAAAGATCAAAGGGGAAAAGGAAAGACAGTGGAGCCTGTATGTAAAGGAAAGACCTGGACAGATCAGAGACTTCAGCATTGTTTCTTATTGTTTCTCAGAACATCCATTTGAAGACAAAATGGAAATAACCATTTTAGACAGCCTTCATTAGCAGATTTCCACTACAAGTTGTACTTCTTCCTGGGATGGATTGATGTTTTAACATAAATATCAGAATAGAAATATCAAAAATGCAGCTAAACTCTAACTCCAAAGTAAGCCAAATGGAGAAGTGACAACAGCTTGATCTAACTTACTCTATTGTCTGATCTGAAATTCTGACAATAAGTTTGAATTGTAGTATAACATAAGTTTTGGCACAATGTAATTTTTTCTAGCGTCCCATCCTATGTTTCAGAAGAAAGGTGCTTTATATTAAAAGAAAAAAAAAATACAGATGTGATGGGAAAGATCGTTGCATGTTTTACATCCAATTCATGTTTTGAAAGCTCTATCTGCCTGTGTTTGCAGAGCCCAGAAAGATGATCTGAAAAATGTGACTTTTCCCATTTGAGTATTAATTCATTCACAGAACAAAAATCCCTTGTGGTGAAATAACAGCATATTTTTATACTTTCTCCTAAAACTAACAAGAAAAAATAGGAGGAAAAATTGTGCAACTGTTCCTTTAACCATTGTGCAAAAAAAGGTCAAATGCTTTTCATTTAGTATGTGACATTTCCAGCTTTTTCCACTGTTAAACAAATTATCTAAGAAAAAATATTTCCTATGAGTAACATCTCAGTAAAGTGAGATGTCCTTGAGAAGTTCTGCTGACTTTTATAAATGGACTAAAAAAAAAAAAAAAAAAAAAAGAAAAAGCAAATTTCCAGAGCAGAACACAATTCCAAACCAGAAGAGCCAGAGAGACTTCAGCAGACCAGCAAGAGATGTGAGCTCTGAAAATCAACACATCAGCAAAGCCTCAGAAAAACCGTCGTGTGGAGCAGTCAGAGTCCATCACTGGAAATGGGTCATCAACATGTGAGAGCCATATTAAGTTAACAGAGCTCTCACTGGGGATGGAACATAGGAAGAGTCACAGTATTTCTATGTTCACTTGGTCTCCGTGCTCAGATCACTGATCTCCCAGTTGTAAGTACAATGTTGTTTGTGCAAGAATTAGTTCTTATAGCAAGTGTTCTGATTTGGGTAGAGTAGCAGTTTGTACCATGAAAAACTATTGAAAAGCACAAGTTTAATTTGCTCCTATAAACACAACAAAAATTGGAGTCAGCTGTTAGTTTAGTTGAATTAAAAGGATGGATATCACTTTAATTTTACAATTGAATGCAGATTAGTTTTTAAAGAAAGAAAGAAGCAGCAAGTCGTGTCTTGAAGAATTTGTAGATTTACTGCAAATGTACAAACCAAAATCATTTAATGCAACCACCGCTAACACGCAATATATATTGTTTTATTTTTCATAGAGTTAACTCTGGCAGATACTAATTATCACACCCTCTACAAGCACATGTATTTAATTATCACTTCATCTCTAAATGCCAGTAATATAACACAATTTAAAACAATCTAAATACACTATTATTGGAGCTAGACATTTTTCCTCATTTTGTATTCAAAAAAAGAATTCTTACGGTGTATTCTGAGATTTACTTACTCATCTTGATTTTTCTCTCAAAGAAAAGCCCAGCTTAATAGTATTTTCTGTCAGCAGTTGCACTTTTAAAATGAAAATAGAGTGCAAAGCTAATTGAAGTCTACAAAAAACAAAATTAGACAAACGAAAAACAGTTTGCTTCAGCTCTGTTTGGCTAGAGCACTGCCTCCTCTGCATGCATCTACATCATCAAGCAAATATGTGCAAGTGAAATCTGGTAACAATAGAAGAGTACTCACCAGTCCTAGCTGTGCACTAGTAATGAAGTAATCTTCCCAAAACACTTATCCTCAAGCCGTCAGTGAGGCCATGCCTGTGGCTGTCTTCCTCACTTGGCTTTGTAAAGGCACTCTGGCCTCTGCAAGGCTCCAGAGTTTTCAAGCATACTGAGTGTAATGACCTGATGTAATCCTACTCTCACCATGTAACTCGTCTTTCTTCAAGTAATGACTAGCAGCACATTGTTTTGTACATACGAGGTCTCATTTCTCTAAGTCACAGTAAGACAGCAGGCAACTGGTACTGAAGAGCTCTGGCAAAGCCAGGCAGCAGGACCAGCTTCCTTTGTTCCAGGAAGTCTCCTCCTTGGAGATCTTCAGAAGTCTCCTGAAGATGAGCCTGGTCACCCTGTTCTGGGTGTGCCTGCTTGAGCAGGGGTTGGGAATATTTGCTGGAGGTGGCTTATTGAAACGTCCATCTCTTGGGAGAAGGTGAAACCTTCAAGGTGGAATGCACTTGGTGATCCATTCCCTAAGCAAAGACCTACAAACATTAGCTGTTAGCAAACACCAGCGGAGGCTGGTATACTGACTCTAACAGAAAAACAAAGGCAACATGGAGTGTGGAGTAGGGTGGAGGTACAATGCCCAAACCCTGTGATCATTCTGCAGTAATTGGGACTTCATGATACTATTGGAACTGATAAACTTGTTTTCCTGAGCCAGCAGTTCTCCATCCATCTAAAAAATACATGTTTTTGAGTAAACTCTGCAAGACAACTTATGCTTGACTAGAGTCACTCAAGCTCCACCTGAAAGTGAGAAATAATATAAAATGGCCTAAGAAAGAAGGAGTTTTGAGGGTGGAAAGATACCATTGCAGAGAAGCTGGGATCAGTCAAACAGCTGAGCTCTTCTCTCCCAAACAGGGATGCCTATTGGGTAAGATTCACACATTCCGTTATAATGAGTGCTTCCCTGGGAAACTTAGCAATCTCTATAGAGTTATTCCATTATTTAACGCAATTGTAGTCAGCTGTATTTTTAATGTTCTTGGTTAACTTCACATGCTTTGCAGACTGTACATTTTATCACCAGAAATCCAAAAGAATCTGTAATCTGTTGCTCTATTCACTAATCTAGCCATGAAAGTTATCACTGGGCGCAGCCAAATTCCTTAAGAGTGGTCAGGAGAGCCTATTCGAATGTGACTAGATGAATTGGGCAGTGTGCTATTTGTGAATCTGTAATTCTGATATTTCATACATTGAATGTTACCAGACTTACAGCACCGAATCAGGCATCACTCAGGATCTTTTCTGCCCTTCTCACACAATACCCTGATGGACCCAAAGGCCCCTGCCTTCCTCAGCCATTCTCTGACCCGCTGATACCAGTGGGATGCTCCTGAACCACCAGCTCACCACTCTGGAACAGACTGACTCTAATATGTGTCTTCCAGAAGGTCAGTGCTCTGAGACCCTCGCCTGCCTGTACCTCATGAAAATCCATCACCTAAGAAAGAGTGTGACCAGTCTCTTATTTTTCCCAGACACTCTTCAGCAGAACTGGAAAAGGCATTTTCCTTGTCAATCTAAAATAATACTAAAGAGGGGGAAAGAATTTCCATAGCCATGCTTTCTAGTGTGGAGATAAGGGTTCTGTTGTGGCTTCATCCAGCATCTTGATAGGAGTAAGTTCACCTGAATATCTACAAACATCTATTTGTTTGGCATGAAACATGGACCAAAATGTGCAGGAAATATACCTTCCCTCTTTCAGAATGTTACCTACTGTGCTGAAAAGTGTGATTAGCAATGTCCTTTGATTTTACACATTGGTGCTCTTCATCAAACAGTACTGGTGCTCTTTTTTCCCTTGAAAAGTTAATTCTATGAGCAGTATGATTGAAAGGATTTCCAAGTGTGGATGTATCATCTCACACAGGTCATATCTGAGGTTTCCTATGAAGCAGATGGAGCATTTGGAACATTTGTTTTATCCTGACCTCTAAGAAACACAGATTTTGATCCTGAATTTTAACATCTCCGTCTGCCCTCCTCCCAATGGCTACAAGAGCCTCTTGCTTGCTTAGCACCATTTATGCCATAGTTACTGGCCTCCTACTTCCCATCTCTTCAGCTCAGCCACTCCATGGTAGCTAATTTCCATAGTTCTGGAAAACCTCTTTTTTTCCTGTGTTGCTAACAATCTCCTTGGCCAGCTCCTCCGAGACTCAGATCTCCCAGGGCCCTGGCTTTTGATTATTTCTTCTCTGGCATAGGATGGGAGGAATGACATTCTCTCAGCTTTATATAAGACTTTTAAAAGGAAAATAGTGAAGAAGCATACTTAACCAAAGATTTTTTCACTGTCTGAATCCAGATGTTTTCTTTTTTTCTGTTAGCTTTTCCATGTGCTTGACATTGAAAAAGAGAAAGAAAGGGATTTTTAACCTTGCTCTGTCTCTTTTCTGTTTCTTCAAGTACATTTATACATGACTGTTCAAACAAGAGGGAAATGAACCTTATCAGTGAGAAAGAAAACTCCACCTTTCCTGTTATCTACTGGTGAATCATAGCATATCATTGTTATTGTCAGCTACTTAAAGCAGCCAAATTCCCCTGCTCTGGCCTGAGTTGAGAGGGCAAGTTTATCCAGTATAATATGTGTCCCCTCTGGACTCACCCTGAGTTACTAATAAGAACAAACTGCAGGTTTTGGCAAAAGTCAAGAGGGCAGAAAGTGAGGAAAAAGCATCAGCTTCAGCTTTCTGTAGACATCCCTCAGTGTCAGACTGCCAAGACCAGACTCAGCACTTTAAAGAGAAAGGCAATCTTTTTCCTTTGACCTCTGTGCTAGAGTTTTGACTTGTGAAATAAGACTGAGATTTAAGAAAATGACCATGTAAAATTATATAAAGGTGTTTTCCTTCATCCATCATGTACCACAGATGTAATCTGTCCTTTTAAAAAAATGCATAGTAGCCTCATTAACTAAAATTAAGGTAGTTGTATTGTAGGTGAACTAAAGATACGTGTATATATGTGTGTGTGTATAGGTTGCTCCAAAAGTAATACCCTCTCTTTATTTCCATGGAAACTGCAACAGATAAAAGGAGCACAGTAACACTATTTGACAGAGAAAATTCTCAGCTACAAAACACTGTTTTTCAACATAGTCAGTACCATTAGCTCTGCATTTTTGCCAGCAGTGAACAAGAGCCTGCGTGCTGCATTTCTAAATACCTGCACCAGTGGAGGTGACCCACTAATGCTGTCACCACTGCTGAAATGAACCACCCACTGCCTCACTGTGCTCACATCACTGTTTGGTCTCCAGAAATGTTCAGTAAGCATCAATGAATGTCAGTGGGTGCAATTTTTTGTGCATGGAGGAATTCAGTGACACACCTCTGCTTCCTACAAACTTCCATGTCAGACAACATTTTGTCAGATTGCTCTCCTGCTGCCATCTATCACAAAGCAACAAAACATAATGGAGTATTGGTGGGAAGGTTCAACCTCTACTGGTGCCATACCATCACCCTCTGCCTCTGACACTGTGAGCCAACATAATAAAACAGAAGGCATTACTTTCAGAGCAGCTCTCATCTATAATATACCTATTCAGTGGTCTGCTGTGGAATGGAAAGAGGTAATGGGGGCAAACTAAAATAAAGGAACTTCCATTTACATTTAAGAAAACAATTTATTATTTTACTGTAAACGTAATTGAACACCTTGAACATCTTCCAAACAAAAGGCTGTGAATTCTTGATGCTTTGAGAAATTCAAAATCTGACCAGACACAGTCATGAGCATTCTGCTCTAGATGACTCAGTTTTGAGGAGGTGGTCGGAAATCTCCAGTGGTTCCTTCCAACTTCAACTGCTCTGTAATTTTGTGATTCTACTTTTAAATCTAACTCCCTTGATTTACAAATGGAATGATTAAATCTTTCATTCGTTCTTGGCATGAAAATTCAGTTTCCATGGGAAGAAAATTGAAAATTTCATGGGAAGAAATGAAAACTGGAAGTTGAA